>NW_010161834.1:0-18847 GCF_000695765.1 Mesitornis unicolor | reverse complement strand
AACCAAATGTGTTTAATTTCCCTTATCTTTCCAAGCCATCCAAAATAAATTTTTCCTTTGATGTTGAATAGAAAAAAGAGAGATGTATTGTAAACAAAACCATTTTATGATTAACTTATTTATGTGTTGTCATCATGCGCTAATCAGACACGAATGAGAAGTTAGGCCTTAAGTGTGTGACTGCAGGAGAAGAACAGCTGTTCTGTGAGAAACTTTTAGATCTCTTTCTATTAGAAATCTGTGTTGTAGATCAGAATTCAGTTACTTTTGAAGCTGACACCCTGATGGTACTCTGTTTTGGAGTTGTTTTCTTACCAATTTCGTCTAATAGCACATACCATGAGGCCAAAAGTTGCTGAAAGATGAGATGCACTGGTGTATTCCACCGAGCTGCTGCTGAAAGCTGGAGAATTTCTTTTCTTCATCACTTGGATTTTTTTCCTGGTGGGTTTTGTTGGCAGCAGCTACAAAGCTTAGGCTGCTTCTTGAGGATTTTTTTGGTGAGATTCTGCTTCGTGTGGTTGCCTTAGCTAAACCAAAACACACGTTCTGTGTAACTCCTGTACTGCTGCTGCTTTGACTCTACAGCTAGTGTCTTTCTGAAGGTGAGCTGCCCTTTGACAGAACTGCGTCATGGTGTGTACACTGGAAAGCTCAGAGGAATTTTTGTGAGTGTCAGTGTCCTATGTCTGCTGCACCCTTGGTCAAACCCATAACTCTTAAAAGTTTTAATTGGCTGATGGAAGCTAATATCCCTCTTAGTGCATCATATTTTATATCTATCCCATATGAGTTAAAACAGTGGTTTAATAAGTAATATGTTTGCTAATTATCAAGGAGAAAAAAAATGTTGGGATGGAGAACTGAGAAGCAGTAATATCCAAAGAGGATGAGATGATGAGTCCCTCCTTCATAAACCAAGAGGGGAAGAGTGGTGAGATACACTATGAATCCATGCTATGGTAAAAAAAGAGGGATTGTGAGCAGACCACGTGTCATTCTTGGTACCAGGTGAGGTGTGTGAAGCCTCTCTGGGCTCTCTGATCACAGCTTTTGTTTCTTGCTGTGCTTGCTGGACTCCTGTCAGAAAAGCATCTGAGGGAATCTACTGAGATAATCCAAGAATATTCTTTTTGATCAGAGGAATGTGGTTTGGTTTTATTTTTTCACGGTGATGATTCAATGACAAAGTGCTGTTGAAGAGCTAAAAGGTGAGTGAGCTGACACACAGTATGATGCTGTGGGTTGTTACGTAGTTCCTTATTTGGACTGCTCATCTAAAAAACCTGAAGTGTTATTTGAGCGTGTAGTCTGATTTCCTTGTGACTCTGCCTGAGCTGCGTTTCCTTGCTATGTACGACTACTTAGTGTAACAGAAACTTGTCGTGATGGTTGAGAATTTTTTTTGTTGGGTAACTTTCCTCATCATCTCACAGCCTCTGAAGAATTGAACTGTAGTGCAAGTGGTGTTTCCCTAATTTAATAATATGAGAAAAGATAGGGGATTGTACCTGCATTTACGTGTGTTTAACGCAGTAGTTGATGAGTTATACCAGTGTGTGTTCCCTATGCTCAGGCATGGCTAAGCATGTTTTTATTCAAAGATTGACTTAATGTATGCTACTCTGTATAATTTTTTTGAGTTCAATGACTCTCAGATCTGCCAACAAAGCTGTTAAGTAAATCCTAGATTTTTCAGTACTTGAAATACATCAAAAAGCTGTTCTTTTGTGATAGACATTTTTTTTTCTCATTTCTTTCTTAAGCTGTCTCTTTTTATCTTTCTTGTAAGGTAACAGTCCTTACTGTCTTATAGTGGTACTGGATTTTCTGGATTACATTGGTTGCCGTGTTATGGTTTAAGGGTTACCAGGCTGAAAGAGAAGGACCGGTGGTGTCTGTAGGACCCTGGGGGTCACAGATCAGTTCTGTTCCCTCCCCTTTCTGGACACAGTCTGTAAAAAACCGAGGAGGCCTGAGGTTTTCGGGGCTTTTCCTGGTTTCCTGGGCTGTTTCCTGTGGTCCCTGGTGATGAGGCCCTGCTCAGACACTTCCACTCGGGACTGCTGGGATGGGGTTTGTATAGAGTCAAATATCCTTTGTCCCTTATTAATTCCCTTTTCCTTTCCCTGTTGTTTTCATTAAACTTGTTACAGTCTTAACTTCCAACCTTGTGTGAAGCATCTTTTCTCTATTCCCTTTTTTTTTAAGTCCTCCCCTGGGAGGGTGGGGGACAAGAGAGAGAAAATCCTGCTCCCTGGGCTTGCCCTGAGCCCTAAACGGAGACATGCCGTTATCTGTGTCATGTACTTACCAGAGAATCTCTCCAAGTTTCTTGCAGTCTCTCAATATGTGATGTCATTTCAAGTAATTTAAAAGAATGAGCTATTAGCAAAGCTGTCTTAAGGTAGGAATTTTTATGTGCCTTCTGTAGAACAACTTAGAAATAGTACCTGGCCAAATGTAGATGCAGTGACATTAAGTGTTTTTAGGATTTTCGTGTCCAGATTCCAAATATCTTTTACTGAAATGTTTACAGGCTTTTTAGGAACACTTGTTACCTGGAGCATAGCTCCTTTGCCTTGAAAAGCGAGTAATGATGAAAACAACGTGCCTGTGTTTCTAACGCTGTTTTAGACTAGCACTATGAAATTAAGTTCTTTCAAGACAAATGGCAGAGATGCTTTGTACCATTAAAATACAAGAACGGAGTTTGTTTAGTAAAAACATTTTTCCTTTCATGATAGTGAAACACATAGGGTTTCTATTAAGTACCCTACGAAATCAAAATAATAAACAGATGAAAGCGTGTGTGAAGTTCTTGAAGTTGTTAGAATCAGTATTGAGGTCCCCAGTAAAATATAATTGTTCCTGTTTTATGTCTTTTCTTGTGTGAGGTGATTCAAGTAATTTTTTCCATTTTCTTTCTCCATCTGTAGATGCTGTGGGGTTTTTTGTAATTCAGCAGAGTTATATATGTATTCCTTTCTTGGCATATGAAAATATGAGGCTTGTAGTCTTTGTTTTTGTAAACTTGCGCTGTCTGCATTGGAGATACGGGCAGTGCAGCTTGCAGAGGTGTTTCTAATCTACAAAGTCTGAATTCTGAAGTTGGCGTGGGAAACCTTACCCTGCCTACTACCTCAAGTATGAGTTTTTATAGTGGCTTTGTTCTAAAAGCACTTTACAGACTATATGGACAATATTTTTCCGCAATGAAAGCGGCTCCAAGGAGAGAGCAGCCATTTTACAGCCCACATGAATTCTGCGGAGAGATCTGCAGGCAGAAAGTTAGCACCGAAGTTGGTGCCAGCTTAAGGTGCTGCTAGCAAGGTTGTTCTCACAAATGTGCATGCAGGCTATAAGAATTCCAGCAGTTGGTGCCAGATCTTTAAAGAGAATACAAGCTCTGAATGCACTGCCATATTTTTTAAAATGCTTTGCAAAACACTTCGTTCTTGCTGCTGTGTCTTTGAGCCATGTGATTCTAGGGCTCAGTGCTGGTTTTTCACACACTTCCATCTTACGGCTTGTTCCCTGCTCACATTAATGTGATGACTTAACTGAATAGTTTCATACTTCACAGCTGCACCTGAGCATTCCCACGGCTTACATCAGTGCTGAAGTGGTCTTTAGCTAGACTTTCTGTTATGGCTGCTCTGGGTGGGATTTAGCCCACTCTCTCTTCCTGAGTGCTTTATTGCCTCATCTGCCTCACTGCTGGAGTCTCATTTTTTCGTGAGGAGGACTCAAACACCAAGGTCATTTAGTGCATCTGTTGTTAGGGAGGTGTCTATGAGATTTCCACCTTGTCTTTCAGCAGCAGTTGGGAACGTTTACTTTCCTCTAGAAGGTCACTGCTTTTTGCTTGAAACTGATTTGATGTGTGCTGGTGATGAGCACATGCACTTCTGGAGGGAGTACAGTCTCCAGGGAAGCTTCTGATCTGTCTCATATAGAAATCCAGTCAGGTGTGCATTTATTAACAGATACTCCAAGAATGAGCAACTCTGCAGGACATTAAATAGCCTTACTTTTCTTTTTTCTTTATAATTTTTTTTGTTTATTTAGCTTTTATGTATTATTATCCACTTTATTCAATCATGCTTTCAATGCGAAGGGTCTTTTCCCTAGGTTTTGCTTTCAGCTAATACTGTTGGCTGCCAACTGTAATATCAGGTGTTGAAGGGGAGGAGGGTACCTGTCTTTGGTTCAGCAACCCCCACCCACAGAAAATCGAGCTATTCTCCATCTTGAGAGGCAGGGTAACTTCAACAACCAGGGAGAATGATGGCCTGGCATTGCTGTGTCTGGTAGGGGCTAATTCAGGTCATCAATGGGAAAAACCAAACAACAACAATTTGTCGGTGCCTTACAGAGTGATAAGGAGGCAGAAATCTGCAGTTGCACCATATTGCGTAGTGAAACCCGTCTTAAAAGTAAGACAAAAGAGAGAAAAGCCAGAAGCAGCTTACAGGTGGGTGCAATCAAACAGTCTAGACAAGGGGCCTAGACTGCAATGGGAAAATAATATAGGTAATTAAATGTGTTAGCCGAGTGAACATGTCCCTGCCATGACGTCTGTGAGCTGATTGATCTCTTCGGTAATGTAGTGAGCATACCAGTGTCTCCTCTGTTTATTCTTTTATTGCCTACATCCATTTTATTTCTCCTCTCTGCTGCTGCTGCTGCATGTTTTTTTTCTTCCATCTTTAGCACTTTGCTGCTGTAATGCCAGGCTTTGCCATGACCAGTGGAGTTTTCCTTGCTCGAAGTGCTGTAAGCTGAACAGTCATCTTAAGTGGAGTCCTGAGACTTACTATTGGGCTGCGTAAGTCTTCTTCCTGGGAGGATGCACAGTGTGAGGCTCACTGTGATACTTACAGCCCCACCGAAAACCCTGCCTGTTGAGGGCTCCTGTTCTACCTCTGTGTCTGCAATGCAGCCCAGGTTTCAAACTAGCACTGTATCAACTGTGGTGCTGGAAAAGGGAAGTCCAGTAAGGTCTTCCATTTACCTCATAGTGCAACATCATGAAAAATGATGTGTTTTGGTACTTTCTGTTTTCATTTTATTAGGTTAAAAAAATGATTAGTATCTTTACTGAACTATTGTCCCAACTAAAGGAATAAATTGTGAAATAAATACAACTTGTGGTTGTGGTTATTATGTTTTTATTCTGTATGTGTTCTTTGTTTACCAATTATATCTTACCTCTAGGGTAATCAACTTTAAATATCCAGCAATAATCTGAACACCAAATGGTATTTATCCCAGAAGTACACCCGAGTAATCTATGCATATACATTAGGAGTATGCCAAAGTGTTTGCTTAGAATTTAATGTGATGCTCTGTATAATTTTCACATAGATTAGATACTGCCGGAAGTTTGCATGTGTTTTTCCCCTAAAAGCTACATTCAGTAATAATGGGTAGTATTTATAGCAGTTGTGGTGAATCAGAAACCTGATTAGGTGAACTACTTGATTGCTTCTCATTTAGCAGTTATGTCTTTGCCAAACCTCTGGGTGAAATTTCGCGTGGAAGTTTGTGTGTTGAAATGCGCCTGCACCAGTTGGGAGCATCTGAGGACAGTAGGACTTGCTGAGGCGGTACAGAAGTCAAAGTGGTGTGTTTTTTTTCAGCACACGCAGCTTTAGTCAGCAAGAAATAGTATTTGTTTGTAGAAGTGATTTGGCAGCCTTGTGCGCTTGAAACAGTTGTGTGTTGATTTTAAGTGTGTAAGAAATGACAGTTGTACCACTCTGCCAGCAGCAGGCATTTTAGGGATGGAGATACAGTCCCATGAGTACCTCCTCAATTGTAGAACTCGAAGTCTTTAAGATCCTGAAGTGTCTACAGATGCTCCTTTTTTGCTCGTCTTGTCATGCCATTTTATCTGTTGTCCCAAGGTGTGGCACAGGTCTTGCGTGATGAAGGAAGTATTTCTCAGTTAAAAACCTCTGGCGTACTATTCAACATCTGCTCACTTTCTGTTGCAAATATAAGTGGATAGGGGGTGCTTTTAAGATCTCAAGTGACAGAAGCACCTGAGTCTTCTAACCTTCCTTTCAACGTTAGGTACTTTGGTCCATTTCAGAGACTAGTTTTGAATATTCTCTTCACAAGGAAGAGGACATTTAAATTCTTTTTACTATGACATCTAAGATTGATTTTGACTCTTCTTGTCCCACAAGTGTTATGCGATGTGTTTGAGATATTTTTTGAGCACAATAAAATCAGTAATGTAAAAAATTTCACAAGAAAATAAATGTTTCCGTATTCTCCTGGAGAAAGTATGAAGTTGTAGTGTCACATGGTAGTATTTCTCTTATGGAAAACTGACCAGAGTCGCATTTATTCTGACATGCCTCGCACAAGTGACAAGAGTTACTCTTACAAAGTTGTGTGTTCCTGTACATATCTATATAAGGAAGAGGAACCCTTTTTGAATATTAAGAGAACACTGTTTTTCTGGGTTTTACCCATGTGCCAAATAATATATACAGCGTATTTCTTTAAAAGCAGGTTGACCGTTTTTGTAAATATAATGCAATATTACAAAGCACAATGGACAAACCAGTTGCTGTATCAACACTGTATGTAAACACATTTAAACAGATGGTTAGCTCACGTTTATGGTGGGTTTCCTTTGCTGCAGTCAGCATGCAGGTGTATTTGATACTCTAAGTTGTTAATGTGGAAAGGCGAAAAAGATGCAAAATAATATCCGATATTTTGTCCTGTTTTTGTTGCTTTTAAAAGTAGTCTTAGTTCCATATTTCTTACTTGTCTCCATACCCATTAGGAATAGTTCACTGATCACTTTTGTGCTTCACTGATCACCTTCCTTATCAAGCTAGATATACTTTGTGACTGCTGACGGCTCCTGCTGCCTCCTCACGGAGCCCCGTGGAGTTTTGCACTCTTTTTTCCTGCAGTGCAGGTCAGCCTTGTGTTACCCAGAGCATTGCACTGCTGCTGTTTGTGGCCTCCCATGAGGTAGGGGAGGTAGGTGACCTGCTGCTGGCTTTTCACCTTTGGTACGTACACCCTGCTTGCGTGTTCTGCTGGAGGGCACTGAGCTCTGCTAATAATTGCACTTAAGGTAGAATTGAGCTTGCAAGACTCTCTTGAAAAGGCAAGGGAATACGTGCCTTGTGTTGATGTATTTAGGTACCTTTAGGATGAAGTACAATTAATTCCAGTTCCTTATATAGACTATTAGTAATACTAGCTGTGTCAAAACTGTGCTGGTATCAGTACTGCCCACCATGTGGACCGAGTGAGCATGGTGCCAGATTGCTCATTGCAGAGAGCTAGCTTGGAAAATGTAGAAGGTAGCCAGGTGAAGGAGATACGCTTGATGCACCACGCAAGAGAGGAGTGAGGGCTTGTGTTACCACGTAAACTAATCCTGCTAAGCAGAGGGCAGTCCCACGAGCTGCCAGGGTGCCTGCATCCATCCCCAGGAGAAGTTTGATTTGAAGTGATAGCCTGATGCAGTGTGTCATTCTCCACTTTACTGGCGTGAATTGTTACTTTTTCGCATTATGCCACGCTGGTGTCAAATCGGAGGATTTAAAATTTGAGATAGTCTGTTGGCTCTGAGGGGAGCGGGGACGGATCTTTGTTACTATTTAATGAAGCTTTCTTAAGAAAGAATACTTAATGTCCAGAAATTTGGGACTTCGAGGAAGAAAAGGATGAGAAATATATTGCTACATTTGTTTTTTAGATTATATTTATGGTTTTATCATCAATCAAAATAATAGAGTGCAGCACAACCTCTCTTCCATGCACTGTGTTAATCCCCAGCCCTGTGGAGGTGGCCAGCTGGCACAGTCACCAAGGCAGATAACGTCCTCAGGAAGCGCTGCTGAAGCGCCATGCGTATGTGCTCCTTCCCATCATCCATCTCAGTAGCAGTAGTAACTAATCCTATTAGGTTCCTTGGCTTTATCTGATGTTGATCACAGAAAGAGTGCAGAACACTGAGGTTTTTGGTTACCATCAGTGATCATAGAGCAGCATTTCAAAGAACTGGTTGCTTCATGTGTAATTAATTATTTAGTGTTTACTCTGGGCAGGCTATCCAAGGCTAATGTGCAGTTTAAGATCTGGTTCTTGATTGAGTAATAAGCAATTTTTAATTCCTACCTAAATTTGGTGTCCAAAGACAAACAAGAAAAGGTTACAGATTTAAAATCAAGGGGCCCGTTAAAAATGAGTGGATCCGGTCACTTCTTCGATTTTTAGTGAAAAGCAGGTGTGAAAGTTTCTTTTGGTAGTTGGTTTTCGGATAGTGCTTAATTGATGTGATTATATTGTAATGGAAAAACAGTGATTAGCGAGTAGTAGCCTTAACAAAAGGAAGTTAGTGAAAAAAAATCTATTGATAGTTGTTTGACTCTGGATTCGATTGGGTTGTAAGAATGGAAGTAGAGTGACTGTTAACTTCTTTGTATATTTGCCAAATAGCATTGCCGTAACTTTACATAGCAGATAAATTTAATCTTGTATTCACTTTATGCTCTTATCCAGAATGCTGCAGATATAGCAGCTGCCAGCTCTGGTTATTAAGGCCTGGATTAGCGTAAAGGCTGAACAATAAAAGTTGCAGGAAAGAAAACAAAATTATATTGAGAAAAGTGTGTGCTAATTGCAGTTATGTGGCATCTCCACATTATGTTCATGTGGGAATTGAATGTTAGTGGTGGGAATTGAAGGAGTAAAGGGTTATAATAGTAACATTTATAATAGTGTCAGTTATCATTACTGACAAATGTCAGTTAAGGGAGAAAATTAAACAAAACACGTGTTTAGAAATCCTGTCATAGCTTTCATAGGAGCAATGTGGCACAGTGGTTAATGGATTTTCAATATGATGAAGCTATAACAGATTATTTATGCTGGTTCTTGTATTTAACTCTTCGATGGAACCATTATAAAACTAAAATCCAGAGCTGTTTCGTACTTACTGCTATATGTATTTATAATATTTATCTCACAGCATTCTTACATGGTTTGATTTTGGTTTTGGTTTTTATTTCTTAGTCTCAAAGCTTTAATTTTTCTTAGCTGGTTTCTCCAGCTGGTGGTAGCTTCACCAAAAAGCCAGGCATTTGTTGTGTTCTTATAGGTCCCTGTCTAGCAGCACCATTGCCCTCCTCTCCTTGGAACCGATGTGTCATTTTTACCCTGGAAACATGAAGGAAGCAGGAGGCAGTTCTTATTAGAAAGAAAAACTCCCCTAAATCTGCCTTTGCTGGAAGCCCTGTGAGAGACAGCAGGGTAGGAACGCAATAGGCCTGTCACCTGTAGTTCTGCAGGGTCATTGGTAGCTGCATGGACCCAGATCCTACACACGGCTGTGATTCATGCTGGATTTTCCACAGGTGTACAGGTTGATGTCTCTCTGTTGCTGATAGGCAGCAGAAAGCTGAGAGTCTGTTTCAGAGAGGCCACTCAAATGAGCACGGCTACTTTGTGAAATCCAGGATCCAAACGGTTTCACTTTGATCCTAATGTGACACTTACAAAAAGGCTGTGATGTTTGTTGTATGTGAAGGCTGTGCATTCAGTTTTCCTTGTAACCTGTCCTGTCAATATTCTTCAGGTGTATCATCTTGTAACTTGAGCTGGGGATGCCTTTGGATACGGTGGGTTAACTGTCAGTATCCTGTGCAAGGGTTACCTTGTGACGGGTCAGCCAAAAGGAACAGTTTTTGAGGGAAAACGCGTGGAATTTCCTGGGTTTGTTGCATTTAGAGAGCAAAGAAATTCCACTGAAAACTTTGTGCTTCTAAAGCAAGTCACTAATTCTGCAATCCAGATTTTCCAAGGTGAAGTCTAGTGCTGGAATTTCAGTGGTTTTGTTGAGGCTTTTACTCTGTATATGTATTTTGTTGGGGAAAGGGTACAATGAAAAATAACTACGTGTGTATATGAAGTATAGGTAACTTCTGAAAGATACTAAAAATTGATGATGTAACAGTGTTAACTAAAAACTGTGCTTGCGCTAGACTGCTGGAAATTTTAGGTCTTATTCATTCAAGCATTTAAGCAGGGACAGCTTAATGTTATGTGTGCAAGCACCATCCAGATCCTATTAGCTCTGTAGTACTGCACAGGCCATTATCTCTGTTTAGGCCAGCAAGTTTGGAGGCTCGGGTCAGCAGTACAAATACCACACTAGGGCAGAGCACAGGTACGGGTTCATTTAAGTCACAAATTAGTAATAGAGGTAAACAGTGTTGTAACATTATGCACTATTCTGAAGCGTTTGTAAGTGCTTTGAAGCATGGCTTGCTGCTTAGCTGTAACAGTGTCCATAGCATCATCAGGGGACCCACTGTGAGTTTGTGGGTTTCTGCTTTTTTCCTACCAGCATGTTGAAGAAAACAGTGATGATCGTAACCACAGAGAGAAGCTCTGCAAACTACACAGTTAGCAAACTATAGGGAGCTTCCTTGGATCTAACTTTCTTATATGGCTTTTGTTAAACTCTATATATGCAAAATACTGTGAACATTCGTGGAACATTTAAGAAAATGTGCACCATTGTATTTTAAAATACATGTGCTGTGTTTATCACGTACAAGCCAATCTAAAAGCTGCCACTTGTTAAGCATTTCCTAAGGAAAGGTGTAACTGTTCTGTGGCAGTCTGAAGCTGCTTGGTGCATAGAGATGTTCAGTTTCCAAAATGTTGACTGAGCTGTTGTCAGGAGTTTAAAATAAGTACCTTCTTTGTGTACTTTTTCTAATATGTTCTGAAGTGACTGTTTTACCTAACTTTCAGCTTTATTTCTAGACTTGTTTTGAAAAACAAACTGTGCCTTTCAGGAGGCAGAGTCCAAGCACTTCTCAGAAGAGTACTGGATAAACTACGTTAATAACCTTTGTGCTTTCAGCCCACATTCAGGGGACCTGCTACTGAGTTCTACACGAGCAGTGTTTCCACATAGGGCGTTCATGACGGTTCAAGTTAGGTTCTTCTCTGTTATGCCCATATGGAGAGAAATGCATGCTAGGTTGATGGGGGAAACTACGATTACAGCAAAACATATGGAATGGTATGAGTGGCTTTGTGCTAACCAGTTCCTATACAGGGAGCAAATCCACATGCTTATATAAAACAGAACAACAACAAAAAAACCCCACCAAAAACCAACACAGAAGGATCAACAATAGTGTGGGCTGCAAGCAACATGTTTTGGCTGCCAGCATACATCAGACTGCTTTTGCTGGCATGCCAGATGCCCATGATGGGGACAGTGTGTGAATGTCACTTCGAAGCACATAACGAAAATGAAATCGCTTATTCTTTAAGCTTGGATCTGCCAAATAAATGTTTATATTTGTTTCATGAGAAGTCTGCCAAAAAACTCTCAGAGGCAGCTGTGTCCAGTAGCGCACAACAGTAACCTACAGGAAGAGGTTTATTTACTTAAGATTTGCTTGAGTAAATGTAACGTGACTTTTTACAAAAATTGTATAAGTTTTTGTGTAGCCTACCCCTTTGGAAAGTATCACTGCCAGCAAAACATCAGTTTTGGGAAAAGGAAGTAGGAATTGGATGAATTTTCAAGTGGAAGTGAATAGTGTTTTAGAACCATCCCATGAAGTTATGAGTTCTCTGTGCCTTCTGATGAAGGTGGGAGGAGAGCAACTGAGGTTCTGAAAACCCCCTCAAGCTAAATTAAGGTGAAACAACACCAACCGTTGCTTCACAATTAAACATTTTATTTATAAACTACTTCAATTGGAGAAGGTAAACAACTTGAAAAATTGCAACACAGAAATGCAACACATTTGGCAATGTGGGTTCTTACTGGTAACCTTTATAAGAAGGAGGAAAAGGAGAGAAAAGAGAGACATGAAAGGAAAAAGATATAGAAGATGTCATCACCCTTGATCCCAGGACGATCCACAGTGACAGTGACAGACGTGGTGATCCTCAGTGGTGAGCACACACGTGGCTCCCTGAGTCAGGGCCAGTCCAATGTAGTCCCTCGAGGACTTGGGCAACTCGTGGTTTGCTTTGGAGGCCCCACTGTGTGGGATGGTGGTCGTGAGCCTCTTCCCCAGATAAGACTCTGTGAGTTGTCTTGCTTGGCAACGCAGAACCGCCCATTCTCAGGCAGAGACCTTCTGATAACCATCAGTTAACACTTAAGCCGCATCTGATAAATGCGGATGCAAGGACTTTAGAATTGAGGTTGAATGATGAATTTGGTTTCTTTCTGCATTAGTCTCCAAAGACGTCTGATTTGCCACTGTTCACAAAGTCTTAAATATGCCCCTGTTTATACCAGCTCTCGCTAGGCTTCACTTGCCTCAGCTTTGTTCTGTTTCTGAAGGTGGTGAGTTTTGTACACAGCCTGTTTTTGTATCACCTTGCTTGAAATTTGTCCTAGAAGCACTTCTAAGGAATATAGAGGTTGAATTGAAGTCTGGGCATCCTGGATTTCTGTGTCTTAACTTCCTAGTTTCTGTTTGCTCCCTCTGTACCTGGCCATGATTTTTGTCTTACGGTTTATAGGAGTGAAAATAATTGTAGGTCCAAATTCTTCTGTTACTGAGATCAAAACGGTATTTTAGTGCATTGGAGAGATTGCCTGAAGGAAGGCAAAGGGGCCTTTTCTTCCATTGCTGCCTTGTTCTGGTGGCTGGTGCTTAGTGCCCACAAGCATTTTTGAAAGAAAGGCTTCTCTGCAGGTTTTTGGGGAAAGGCTGATTACTGCTGGAACAAGTAAAAACAAGTGAGCTGGAGGCTGCCTTGGGGATCTGGTGGTGTAATTAAGGCTGACAGAGGGTACAGTGGCTGAGCTCCTCTCCCAGTTTCTGAAAGGGATTAAAAACTACTAAGCAGCAGTTGTTTCCCTGGGTTCTGCTTCATTTTTGGCTGAGTGCAGCCTGACCCTTTCTCTGGTGGAGCCACAGCTGTTGAGAGTTTCTGATCCTGTCACATCCTGGCACTGCACCCGGAGCATGCTGCTGGGAAGGGCTGTCTGCACTTACCTGGGACCTCATCCAGCGCTGGCCTCCGTTTGAAAGACTTGCCTTTTCACACTGCTCAAGAGTGTTGAAAGCTGCAGAGGGTTTTTTTACAAGGGCATGTAGTGATAAGACAAAGGGTAATGGTTTTAAACTGAAAAAGGGTGGATTTAGACTAGATGTTAGGAAGAAACTCTTCACTGTGAGGGTGGTGAGACACTGGCACAGGTTGCCCAGGGAAGCTGTGGATGCCCCCTCCCTGGAAGTGTTCAAGGCCAGGTTGGATGGGGCTTTGGGCAACCTGGTCTGGTGGAGGTGTCCCTGCCCATGGCAGGGGTTGGACTGGAGGAGCTTTAAGGTCCCTTCCAACCCAAACCATTCTATGATTCTGTGATTTTGGGGGGAGATGGCCTGCTTGTTTGCTGTTTGGTGGTTTTTGTTTGTTTGTTTTTGTTTTGTTCTTGTTTGGTGGGGTTTTTTTGTTAATTATTTTTTAATTATTTTTTAAATTTTCCCCCTTCCAGAAGTTCAGCCTGCAGCAAATCAATGTTATTTAGGGCTTAAACTTAAAGCCACTTGTACCACTGTTTGGATTTCCCTCTCAAGAATCAGAAGACCGCAAGATGACTTATGCAGCATAATGGAAATACTGCATTGTTCTGATCCATCATATTTAGTTGGCTGGTTTTGGATGATGTTATTTAAATCTGCTGCTGCAGAATCATTCAGAACTTCCTGCTGTGTTTGTGCATTTTGCTTTGGTTTGAATACTACATTCTGGTCTGGTCTCCAGAAGGGACTTAAATGATGGGATCTAAAACTGTTCAGGGAGCCTGCCCCAAAGAGTAAATCTTTTAGTAGAAAATTAAAACTCTGTGCACTTTAAATTGCATAGTAATTGAACAAAAATGGCTGCAGTACAGGTATCACATTTGATATTAACTACATAAATTTCCCGTATATGTGATTGCAGGTTATGTTGATGCTAGACGAGACTAAAAATGAACTTTGAAAGAAAGAGTCTGCACTTAGAGTGGACATTACCTTAAAGAACACGAATGGGGAATTTACTTTCTGGAACAGTATATCTTCTGTATTTAAACTTAGTAACTTTCATTGAAAGCTTTGGAGCATTTTCAGATAAGAATATCTGCACCCATGTGGAAAGATTACCATTTTGTTTTAAAATCCTGTTTTTATTAGCCCTTCTTTACTGCTAACGTAAAATTATCTTAACCAATATAAAAAAATTACAATTAAAGTCATCTTAATAAAGTAAAAGTTGCATCTATCGCCTGGGTTGTGATTAAAGTGCTTCTATAACCTTGTGCCACTATGAGGCACTGACTCATTCCTGTCTTCAGAGAGTCCCCTCTGACACTTTCCCGTCATCTCGTTTCCTATTAGCCCAGCGAAAGCTGTGTTAAACCTGTACTGCCTGCTACACTTGCTAATGTTTGCTAATCTGGGTGTGATTGATGTCACTGTCACTTTGTCTCTAATGGTTATAATACACTATTTCCGGTAGTATCTTTGTGATAGATAATACACTTAGCCTACTAAGAGAGTTGTAAATGAAATGATTGAATTCCAGCAGTTGTATTTTTGTCTGAAAAAGCCATGCTGTGCCAGGTTCTTACATCCTTTAGTACTTTATAAGTCAGTAGGACTGCTGTGGAATAAAATGATGTTTAATGAGAAGTGATGACAGAACCTGGCAAAGAAATAACGGTGAAAAGAAATAATCGGGAAAGTTCTGCATTTTTGTAGCTGTCTCTTCTATGGTGTCTTAGTCAGATGATTTGAAATAGTGTTCAGAGCAAGGCAGTAATAGCTCTGTATGTAGATACAGCCTTCATTAAAAGAAAGAAAACCCTGACCATCTCTTTCTTCTACCCTTTCATAGTTAATCATGTAGCACAGTGCTACCAATAGGTTAGTTGTTTTGCAGTAAGGGGCCCGTTCTTTCAGCAATGTTGTGATGTTTCATTAGAGCTGTGAATCCATTGTCCGGAGCGGGGTGTACTGCTGGGGTGTCTCAAAAACACCTTTAATTTGTCAGTATGTAACTAAGGTGATGACAGTGAAGCTGCTAACTCTGCTCTAGAAAGACATCTGGGAGAAGGCAAGCCAGACAAGATGCAAAATGAAAAGTGCATATCTTTTTTCCCTAATGACTTTGACTGCCGAATCAACAACTGTCCATTTTTAATGAAGAAATGAGAAAGTGTCTTTTGATACCAAACCCATCATTAATACAGATTCATTTTTCTTTTTTCAAACTTGCGTAGGCAACTCTGAGAGAATAGTGGCAGATGAGGCACACAGATATCACACTATCAAGCTCATGTATACAATTGTAGTAAAAATTGCAGCTATAAGCAAGATGTGATCAGACATTTTTGCTGAAAACAAGAAAAGGATGAAAAAAAAGCCACTGACTTTTTTATCTTCTTGCATTTGAGTTATCACTTTTCCCATCAGCTTTCTATAGATAAAATGGTATAGCATCTGATACGCTTATTTCTCATAACAGCCATTTAGAGAGCAAATTAAAGCAGATTGGTGCTTTACTGGAGTTGAGAAAAACAGCACACATGTGCTAAACCATTGCCAGCTAATTAATAAATTAATCTGTAGCTCAGTGAAATGTGTATTACCTGAAGGAAAGGTAGAGCTTATGTATTCTTAAAGATTTCTGGACTGTTTCAGTGAAAGAAATGTTATGCTTGCATTTCAAATAGTATCATTGCAAGAGGCCCCTGAGGTAGTGAAGAGCTGGCTTATTGGGTAGGAAGCACTGAGGTCTTTGCTCCAAGTGGTAATACTAGATGGGGTTGTTGGATGTGGAGTGTGTGTTGGACTGCAGGGCCTGAAAGGGACCATAACCACTTACTGAATTTCTGTTTTTATAGAGCAAGCATGACAATTATTTGCTTTGTAAAAGAAAAAGCTGTTTGCTGTATGCACTCATGGTGACTAAAACCAATTCTGCTCATAGCACTTGAAAATATAGATTGCAATGAGTGGGATGGGATTTGTTCTAGCCCCAAAGAGAGCATCTGCCATGGGCTATCCAGTGGGAGGAATGGTGCCTTAAAGGGAAAAGAGACCAGTCCTGTTACAAGAGCCTTCTCTGGTAACTGCAGTGCTGGGGAGGAGGGCGTTGTGTTTGGAAAACCCTTTTGGCAGCAGAGACTGAGCGAGAAACCCAAGGTGCCATTCACTTCTCAGGTCTCCGTTTCAATTACACTTATGTGATTCATCGACAGGGCTGCTGATCTCGCTCTGCTTCTTCCATCATTGATTTATGCCGTTCCTTTAATAGCGCTAGGTTCTTTGGCTGTAGAACAGCATGACTTCATGCATATTCATAACAGCATTAATTTATCAAGTGACAGTGAGACAGATAACTCTTGGAGGAAGATTGTATAGCAGCCACGCATCTGTCCATTGCCGCTTATGCCATCCTGCTGCAAAATAAGATGCCAAGGAAGCCTGCTAAATGTCTTTGGATTGATAACTAATGCTTATGTTCAATTTTCTGGCTATATGTTATATATGTTCTGTACATTAGCTATACCTTTGCCCTTTGGATTTGCTGTATATGACAGCTGTGCACATTGCAAGTACAGTAGCTTGCAGTATACTAGAAATTGAACTAAGCAAATACTGGTGCAGTTCTGTCCACAAAAACCTTTCAATTCAAGCTGTGAATATAAGCTGTTATGGGGAATCTGGTAGTAGTAAGCTTGCCTTGCTATATACTTCAGAAGTGTATTTAAAACAGAAATAATTTTGCCATCACAGATTATTTCCTTTTTGTGATTTAAAAAGTAGTGTTAGAAGTAAGGATGTGAATGAGAAGGAGCCTGAAGACTCAGTGGGATGTGGCAGTGGTCCCTAGAGAATAGGGAAATGTAAGATCAAGTGGAGCTTTGAGAACACCAGCGTCAACGTTCTTGATCAAAGGGACGAGCCACTCGTAATGTGCACTGGGCTTAAATGCAAGCCGTACACGACGTGTTGGGTTGCCTTTGCAGTGAGTCAGCAGTGCTGTTCTGCCGTCGTCAGTTTGCCGTGTGTTTCAGTGTGTGATGGGGTGGCACCATTACACCCTTCTGCCTTCGTTTATTTGGCTTGCTATAGGGTTAAAAAACAGACTGCTGCAGCTCGTTGTCTTTTCCCCTAATGCTACTTGGGAAAGCACACTGCTCTCATGCTACTACAGCTTTTCTCTAATCAATTTATGAAGATTCAGAAAAGTACTTCCTATATTGATGCTTATTTCTTCATTCTCTGTTTTCTGCTTATTCCTTACTCTCTATTCAGTCATCTCACATTAGTCAGGACTGAGAAGGCTGTATTTGTTTTTCCAGTTTCTTCCTTATTCTCAGTATTCAGCCAGATTTCTCCCAGGAAATTTGGTAGTCTTCTGTATGGTGGAATTCTTTCAGGATAGTCTGTATTTTTAATATACATTATACTTCTGTCCTTTAGAAAAGTAATTTTCTGCTGTACCTCCTGGAGATTTGTTACACGCTTCTTCCTCCCACCATTTGATATAGTGAAGAAAACCTGCCCTTCAACTCTTTTGCCTTAATACTTCTTTACAAAATCACTACTTGTGTTACCATTTTAAAACAAATACATATGATTTTATTGCTGATGGACCTTGGTGGGTATTTTTCAGCACCTGTTCTGATTTTGGAGTTGGGGAGTGCTTTGTCGCATTGACAGTGATCCTGCCAAGCCTGGGTGCTGAGCACGAGCATTGCCAACATTATCTCCTCATTTCTGCACTGGGAGATGGATGTTGGAGTTAATTACGGTGCTGAAACTCAGTGGTTTTTTACTGTTTGCTGTAAGACGACTTTAATTTTCTTCCCCTCAGGGCATCTTCTGCTTTGCTCTTTGTTGCCCGTTCTCTGTACAAATGAGTGGATATTCTCCTCTGCTCACATGGTTGGCACCTGAAGTTATACTCAGGGATGAGATGAAATCATTAATATGTGAATTAGAGAGTTCAGATTTTCTTTGAAGTGAAGCTGCAATCACAGTCTTGGTTTTTGGAGCTAACATTTCTTTAACCTTAGCTTGCAGTGATATTGGCTAACTGATGCTTTGTTTATGTCGTGTAGCTCCCCCAGTAAGACAGGAGTCAAGGGAAGGAAGAAATGAATGATGTTTTCTGTTGCCTACACAGAAAACAAGAAAGGGCTCACTCAGCAAGGCTAACTTATTTATGTCATTCTGCCTGGCATGTGTTTCTGTAATAACAGTTTTATCTTGTATTGTTTGGAGTTTGTGTTCCCACCAACCCCCTGGAAATGTGTCAGGATGCATTGATAAATGATGCATTTAGGAAACACGATGATAACTGTCAAAGCGAAAGCCTGAAAAACGTGTCACTGAGCTGATGTATGGTGAATGGAGAGAACCTAAATTTAAAAGGAAGACAGGGTTTCTGTGTGCAGGTCTGAGATTTTAGCCCCCACGTTTCCTCCTTGGAGATACCCAGGCTCTGAGCGCTCAGAAAAAGGTCACTTTGCGGCATGGTACCATCCAGATGAGTGGGGTAAGGTGAATCTCATCCCGTTGGCTTGGTTAGCACTAAGACAGGTCAGTCTAAAGTGTAGCTACACGTTTGTGTTGGGAAATAATTTTACTAGTATGTGTTTTGGGCGTCTGTGTATAGATGGCTGTATATTGGGGTTTTTTATTGAAAATAAAACTCTCTGTAGTTCCTTGTTCAAAAGACTGCGTTGTCTTTGGAAGAAAGGATGAACAGCTGTAGAAGTTGTCAGAAAAGTCAAGCTCAAATCACAGAATCACAGAATCACAGA
>NW_010161833.1:0-2843 GCF_000695765.1 Mesitornis unicolor | reverse complement strand
GGGGCCTCTGTGAGAAGAGACCATGGGGCTGGCCCTAGGGTAAAAAAATGCTGCTCAGCAGCTATGAGAGAGCAGAAAGAGAAAAATGTGAGGGAAGCAGCCCTGCAGACTGCTGGCAGGAGCTGTGACTCTGTGGAGAGGAGATCATCCTAGGGCAGGGGAAGAGTGCGAGGAGGAAGGAGCTGCAGAGACAACCCATGATGAACTGCAACCCCCGCACCACTGGATAGAGAAAACGGGGAGTGAAGTTGAGCCTGGGAAGAGGGATAGGTTAGGGGAAGGTGTTTTTAGTTTCACCTTTGTTTCTCACCACCTTACTCTATTATTAGTTAGCAATAAATTAAATTATCATTCCCCAAGTAGAGTCTGTTTGCCTATGATGGTAACTGCTGAGCCATCTCTTTGTCCTTTTCTCAGCCCAGGAGCTTTTTCAACCTATTTTTTCCCCAGTTGTGTTGAGGAGGAAAAGTGAGAGAGCAGCTTGGTGAGTGGCAGCCAGCGAAGGTTTATTCACCAATATGTGCATATGTATATATGTGTGTGTCTGAAAATCTGTTTTATAAACAATAAAAAAAGGGTTTTATTTTGTAATGAACATTAGCCTTAAATTCACTGAGTATTTGACAGGAAAAACAAATATGAGTTATTTGGCTGCATCCTGTTTGAAGAAAGGAAATGTCCTCCCTCCAGCACTTTTGGTCACAACTGTTACAGGCTGTGTTAAAAAGTTACAGGCTATGTTAAAAAGAAAATGCATACTCATGAATACTGTTATACCTTCTTTTCTCTTATTTTTTTTTCATTAAGGTCATAGGTTTTACTGGTTTCTCATTGATTCTGATCTATTAATATCCATATATCCTCATGGCACAGGGATGAAAGCTCAGCTGCTATCTCCTTTCTGTAAGCTGTTTGCCACAATTTTATTGCTGGAACCTCTAATGTTGTTTAGCTCTGCAGTATTTCAAGACAAGATGCAGTAGAAATTTGATGTATTGAACTTAACTGTGATGAATTGTGATAGATTTTTTTTTTAACAGAATGACTGTTGTGTTTCATGTGTTCTTTCTCTAACTGTATTGGAATTGTCTTTACTTATCAGTTTACACTGAGCTGCAGGACTTACAAGTTTTTTAGCCAAATTGCTATAGGTGTCTCAGCATGCCTTTCCTTCCACGCACAGATATCACTGAACTTCACGAACACCTTCTACTGACTGTTTTATCTGCGTCAGTGTGCGTGCAGGTGTCTATTTGTATGCATATAAATAAATATATCACACTGACAAAGGTCACATCAAGGTAAAATGTCTTAATGTCCCAAAGCAAGGGTTCTTTGGATAAGGAATGATAAAATAGCAATGATCTAAGAACCAAGTCAGATCAACTTTATTACAATAATGTAAGTTGACTATCTATATAATTAATCCTGAGAGGAATGCGAGCAATCTATCAGGAGTGAAAGGCAAAAGAGGAAAGCTCACTTGCCATGTAGGCAAGGAACCACCATTAATGGTTAATTTTACTCACTGTTGAGCAATAATTTGGGAAAGTGTGGACCGCTCATGTTCTCCTTCACGATATAAGGTCATCTCTTTTGCCAGGCAGCACCCCTGGACCAGCCAACAGGAGCTACCCCAAGTTAGCACTGGGGCACCTTATTTATGGCATTGTGCCTCCTGTGTTCAATTATATGATTGACACGTTCCTTACACACAAAGCTGGATGTGTCACAGAAAAGTTGGTGATATGCAAACAGTTGCATGTGACTGATCACAGGTTTCTTTGTGTGAGCTGGTCCGTGCAGCTGTGCAAGCAGTGACAGCACATCATGTAAGTGCTTTCCATTGTCTCACACCATACCTGTGGTCAGGAGCGTCTCACCACACTTCACAAAGAAAATAAGCACGACTTTTTGGATACAGTCTGTTGTAAGTAGTCAAACACTGGCTGTCAAATAACCCTGCTTCATCCACAATTAACTCACTGTTGGACCCTTCTGGATGAGAGCAGGGGTCTCAGCTAGAGAAATACACTGGGCAGGTAGAAATAAGCCTTTTGCTTTTCTGCTCTTCTTGGTGTGAGCTCAATGACTCCTGCATTCTCGGCTATGCGGTTTCACAAAGATTGGTGAATAAAGCTACACAATCTACAAGCACCCACAAGCACATTGTAGAATGTAGTAGTTCGGACCTTTTCCTCACCTCGGGAGTCAAATGCCGTGAAGCTTAACCTTTAAAAATCTTGTCTGTTCTTTTTGAACAACTAGGCTGTTGAGTGTTGGATTAGATAGGGCTCAGTACTTTATTATGTTTTCTATGATGGCTTCTTATGAGTCACACTGAACAGATTATAATATAAATCACAGAGTGAGAAGACCTTTGCTAGACACTTATTATTCCTGTTATGCTTCCAGTCTTTTTGACTCAGCAGATTAAGATGAGTGATATTATTGAAAAATTCTGAAAAATCATTTTAGAAACATGCACTATTACAATGCTAGCCAGCTATTTTACACCTTAGTACCAGGCTGAAACTAGCTTGGCATATACAGTATATTCAAGATCCCTAGTTCCACTAGTTATATATTGTTATTTAAGTTTACATCTTTTTCATATGAATGACATAATTTTGATCACTGTGATTTTATGACTGCTCTTATTCACATTCTCGGTTTCAAAACAACTTGATTTTATACTTTTCCTAACAAAACACATGTATTACCTGACAGCAAAGCACCCTCTTCACATATTCAAATCTAAAACAATAATAAATTTGGAACCTTCCTTGCCACCTTAGACAATTTAAAAACAAAAAAAAGCTAAAGGACTTATGTTTTGAAGC
>NW_010161832.1:52672-58377 GCF_000695765.1 Mesitornis unicolor | reverse complement strand
AAAGAGCAACTCCACCACCTCTCCTTGCTGTTATGCCTTGCTATCCTAAATCTGTTTAATAAATAAAAAAAACCAGAATAATATTTTTTTTCTATGCTTGTTGAATTATCTCAGTTACATCAACTATAAGTCATTTCTGCTCTGTAATTTGTACTTTTTCTTGGTAAGATGTTAAAAAATTAGTAACAATGACTTTTAAGCACCTTTAAGAAATTGATGTATACTCTGAGGTGTGATTAACTACAAAGATCTTTGCATTACACAGAGATGAAAATACCTAACATGAACCTTCAAGGTTAAGCCTTGCATCCCTTGAAAATTCAGACTGTGCCATGTAGGACTCCCTTTATAAAATGCCCAAGTAGTTTTTGAACATGTTTCTGAGCACATCATAAGTCTTCCCTGTTTTGATGGGAGTCTCTTGGATTACAGACAACTGAAATCATTCTGCTAAATCACTAAATGCTGAAGGTACCTGCTTCTTAAATATAGCCATTCTCTAAACAATTGCAGAGTTTGAGTGATAGGTACTGGTCTAAGCAGATTAATCAATATAGTTTTAAAAAGGGTGATTAAAGGTATCCGGGTTTGTTTCTCCTCATCACTCTAACTCTTTCTTTTCAGTCAGTCTCAATAAGAAAAGTCACAGAGCTGAAATAGTACTAGAACTGGTGGGAAAACATGCCAAGGAATAAATTTTCTGGGCCATCTCCATACAGTATAGTGGAGCACATAATTACATTTTCTTCTTTTACTTCTGCCATGTCTGAGGTTTTGCAAAGATTAACTCTATCTCAATGATAAGAAGAATGTCACTGGAATACAGCATAATGGATAGTAAATAGCTGACACTATGTGATGAGAAATGAGAATCTATGGCTGGGCTGGAAAGTCTGAAATGGATTGTACCCACAGGTGACTTCAGGGAGGTTTCTGCAGAGTCACAGAAGTTGTACCTAGCTCTCATGTGATTCGTGTTATGGCTGTTGCAAACTGCTGTATAACTGGAGAAGGCTGGTACTTGCCGGTCTTGATTATTTACATGCATGCACAGGACAATCCCGGGGTCCTTTTTCAGGGCCCTGAGCCACTGCCAGCCCTGCCTGCACCTGCCCGGACCCCAGGGCCCTCCCCACCCTGCCCATGACCCTGTCTGCTCCTAGAGCCATCAGTCTCTGCCCCAGTGATGCTGCAGCAGGGATGATCTCCTGCACTGGTCCACCTGGGGAGTCCTTGGCATTCCCAACCCACGCAGAGTCCTGAGCATATTGCAATCATCTAAGTAAACTGTGTTACTAACACTACCTCTGTAAATTGGAAAATCAACTGCCCGTTGTAGAAAGTAAATGAAAGTCTTAAATTCATTTAGGATTATATAGGTATTTGGTTAAAAGTCCCAACACAGAAGCGTGATTCACACTCCCAAGCTGAGGCTGGCCTTTCCCTGTCAGTCAACTGACTGAAAGCAGGAGGCTCATGCCTCCAGGCTGGCCACAGCATATCCTGCCTGGTGCACTGTGAGGGAACTCTGACTGGAAAACCAGGAACACTGTTATCAGTGAAATATAGGGAACATGGGACTCCTTTAGAAACCAGTCTTTGTTAACTCTGTTCTTTAAGGAAAACTGATTTTAGACACGTCAGTGAAACAGCTTGCCTTAACTATGTTTTGTTCATCAGCAAGTACATTCCAATACTTAACAAATGAGACTGTCCCACTGTCACATATAAATTCTCTACAAAGTGAGCAAAGTATCCAATATGTTACCATAAAACATTGGCAGAAGAAGAAAAGTAGGAATTTTAATTCCCTCTTCCCTGGCTCATCATGAAAGTATACTTCCTTTAGTTTTTCTTTATGATATCAGGTCTATCACTCTTTACAGAGGTTACATTTATCTTCCATGGATTGATGAAAGGAACCTGCCTGTACTATGCTTGCTATCAGAACTTCTTACAGCACAAATCTTATTCCTGGACTACTTAAATGCTGAGTGACACAACTGTTAAACCGGCAGCTTTAAGAAAAATCCTTTAGTGTTACAGTTTTACAGTGCCTATGATCTCGGGATTTAAAGCCTGGCTGTAGGTACAGAGCAGCAAAATTCTACAGCCCTGCAAAAAAGAGGCTAAACAGTGTGACCATACCATTAATCATCTAAATTCCTTTCTGCCCATACTCTTTCAAGTTATTTATGACAAATTCAACAAGTTCAACAATGGGAAGAATGGAACAAACAGATGGCCTTGTGTCTCAGCTCTGGCTACTGTCAAACTGGGCCTTTAATCAAGGTGGACCTGTTTGGTCCTTCCTTACAGATCATCACTGATCTGAGTATGTTCAGTACCTACAAGTGCAATTGCTCTCCCTTTACTTGCACATTATACTTTGTAATGCAGAACCATCAAAATGGGACTGCTAGGCCCTTTGTAATTACTCTTTTTTAAAATGCATATTATATACTACTTACAAAAGTGAGTAGTGTAAAGGAAAATCCATCAGGGTTAATGAATTCATTTAACTGTTACAGGTGGAAAAGTACAGTATTTCCTCCTTGTTTAGGTGCAAATTTGAGAAATGGCTTCATCAGAAAAGTGATCTTGGTAGCACTTGGACCTATCACCTATCCACAAAATAAGAAATAATCTCTTGCCAATTTAAAAACTAATTGTGGAAGAAAGAAAGGTAGCAAAGTAAAAACACTTCTGCAATCATGCAGTATATGTCAGGAATATGCTGAGAAAAGAACATCTTACAGACTGTTGACTACTATGGGTGCACCTTTCTTCTCCAGCTCCATGTTCTCCGTCCCCTTCTTGTATTAGCTTGTGCCAGTTTGATCTGGCAGTAAACCAGTCCATAGTAAAAAAGAATAAATATTTTCACTTTTTTGCCAGTTTGTTTTTTGATTGGTTTCATGCCCTAGAACTTGTTTACCAAGAAATCACCTAAGCGATACTGTTGTTGCAAATGAGGAGATTGGAGCAGTGCTGGTTTAGACAGATTTGGGCTGCCTTGAAGCCACACCCTGTGGCTGATATCCCAGCCATAGACAACAATATTCCAACTGTATGCAATCTTATCTGCTGATCTCAATTTGATGCTATATTTGGTTTCTCCTTGCACCAGCATTTATTTTCCTCTGATGGTATCAAAAGCCACTTACCATAAAAATTCTTGGAGGAGAATAATGAACATGCTACATATTGTTTTCTTCTCAGAGTTCACTATGATGCACAATAGCATGTTATCATGCAGTGAGAAACACAGTACCAAGTAACGTCCAGTTCACTTCAATTGTATTGCGATCCTGAAGGGATCAGGCCAACAATGCTGTTAAAAAAATGTATTTAACTTTTGTGGGAAAACTCACAGACTTCCATTGAAGCTTTTCCTTCCTTAATACAGCTGTCACAAGCTTAATAACTTTAAGCAACATAGCCCTCAAGTTCCCACAAATAAAGCATTTCAGAGCGTTTGCTGGAATGCTGTAGAAAAGTATAGCATGAGACCAATGGTAAATGGCATTGTTTTACATCACATGTGTATTTATTGTTTCACAGTATAATGTTCAAAGAGGAAATACCTCTGACAGAGTGCACTATGAAAGCATGGAATTAGCAGCACAGTCAGGACTAAATTAAATAAAACAGAGCTCGAAACATATTCTGTCTTTGGAGGCACCCTTCAATTCAGGTCACTATGAAGGGATAGACAAATTTGTTGAGAACAATAAAAAGAAATGTCAAACTGAAAGATGTTATGAGATTTAGTGAGTGATAAAATAGCAGATGAAATTCAGATAAATGTAGTGCAATCCTAACTTTATATACCCATTAGTATAGGATCTGAACTTAATGTTTCCACCTAGTAACAAGATCTAGGAGTTACACTTTCCCTAATGGCAAACATACAACTAATCACACATTTGGAAATTCTAAGTAAGAAATGGAGAACAAGGCAGAAGATATCATACCACTGTATAAACCCCTACATTTCAAATACTCCTGCTAAATGTGCTTCTACATTTTAATTACTTCATGTAGTTCTCTTACCATCTCAAAACATATACAGGAGAACTGCAAAATGTATAGAGTAGGGAAAACATATGGAGCTGTTTCCATATGGGAAACGGTTAAATGGGCCGGACTTCTTCAGGCTCAAAGAGAGATGATGGAGAAGTAGCGACAGTAGTTGATGGCATGCTCAAAACAGAAAGATACAGCTCTCATGCAACATGCAGTTAAGCTGTGCAGCTATTCACAGCTTTGCTGTTGATACTAGAATTGTGGATGGATACAAGAAGCCCTGGACAAATTCATAGACACCATTCTAGCTGAGGACAGACCTGGATACTTCAGGAAGGAATCCTTTATGCCTTATTATATTCTCTCTTAAACATCCACTGGTGATCTCTGTCATAGGCAAGATATTAGATGGACTTCTAGTATGAATCACTGTATCTGTCCTTATGTTCTTAATCAGATCCTGAATCAGATAAAGCTGTCTGCCACCATGTAGCTGATTCAATTTCACCTGTGAATGAAGGAAGATGACTTTTTTGGCAACAATAAGCATTGTGAAAGGGTTAAATAATGACTATAATTTCTATTTTGGAAAAACAGAAACATCTATTTCAAACCCTAGGCAGCCTTGACCACAGTGAAGCATGTTGTATGAATCATTCTCTAATTTTAAGAATATTCTTCATAAACCACAGATTAAATTTGTGTCAGTGCCAATAATTCATTCAAGTCTCCAGACAAGTGAGGTTGATCACAGGAATATATTTTACCCTCCTAGAATAATCACAGTGAAAGGCATACAGGGAAGCATGCTCATTGAGAACCTCTTTCAACAGTGGCAATAAACAGATGCCAGTATAAGTACAGGGTATGATACTTATCTCAAATATTCTCCTAGGCGCCACATATTTTCATATCAGAGTAGTCTAGGCTTAACATGATTAGTCTGTAGAGCAACTCTGAATAGATCTATCCTCCAAATACTTATCTTTTTCAGCTCATGTACACTTGCAGTATCTACAATATCCTTTGGAAAGGAGTTCTACAAGTCTGCCACCCACCTTCTTATATTTGTTCCAGATCCAGCTTCTACTAGAAACCTCTCTTATACTGCAAGAGACAGTGAGCAATCAATCCTTACCATTATCTCTACACAATGTATGATTCTGAAACCTCTATCATATTGCCTTGTAAGCCCTTTCTTTTCCAAACTGACAAGTCCTACTCTGGTCATTCTTCTGATCATATATGATGACCATACCAAATCATCCTTGTTTATCTTCTTTGGGCCTTTTCCAGTTTTAGCGTATCTTTTTTTTTTATGATAAGGGAGGCAGAATTGCACACAATATTAATGCTGAGGACAAACAATGCATTTATGCCTTTCTAAATAATGTTTAGCTTTTATTTTGCCTTTTTTTGACCATTATTGAATAGACATTGAATTGACATTTCCCATTGAAACGCTGCTCATTATACAAATGACATCATTCCTAGATGTCATTGATCAGCACAGAGACCATTATTTTATGTAAAATTGGATTTTTTCTCCTTACCTTCACCTGCATTGAATTTTATCTAACATTTTATTGCCCAGTCACTATTCTCAAAAAGTTCTCCTGTACTTCTTCATTATGTGTCTTCATCCCTACTATCAGAACAACTTCATATTCCCTTTA
>NW_010161832.1:26262-52641 GCF_000695765.1 Mesitornis unicolor | reverse complement strand
CTTTCCTTGTCCTCCTCATCACCAGTCATTTCAACAGCACATGTTTGGACATGAACCCCCACAGACCTGTGGGACTTCTCTCAATTGCTGTAATTGATGTTTTCCTTCCATCCCTTGCATCCTGTCTTGTAGCCAATCCGTGTCTTACCTCACAGCTCTTTGGATTCCCAAGAGCTTTTAAAGGAAAGTAGCTTGACTATTATCAATCAGCCATTTTGTCTCTTCTCACATAGATCACATATACTCACATGTTCTCTAATTTAATTATTTCTCGGAGTTTTACTAACTTGGTGGATATAAATCTCATGCTACAAATGTGTAGTTTCCTTCATTCTCCCTGGAAAATGTTTTAAAGTCTGGCATAACAGTTGGCATTGGTCTAGTCCTCATGCACTGAAATAGTTTTAAACTGAGGGGCTACGCATTGCCATTGGCAATTCAGCGATTTCATCTTTGACTTCTCTTAAAGCACTTGGGTGAACACTGTCCACCACTGGTTAGTATTTGCATTGTCAGTGTTTCCACAACCCCTTTACCTGCCTCAATGTCAGACATATTCTCCAAGGAACACCTTCCCTCTCCAAAGGGATCCAATATGGAATTACAATTTAGCCCACTCTGAAAGCTTATATAAAGAATTCATTTGGCTTCTCAGCAGTGGTCTTGCCCTCTCAGTGTTCTTTTAATGCCATGAACACCATTTGGCTCTACAGCCTCTCTGGTATGCTTCTTGCTTTTGATATGTCTGAAGGAATATTTAGTATTCATTTGATCCTTTTTGCTTATCGTTCCTTGAGCTCTATTTTGACATGCAGTATTGCATTTATACAGTTAATCTGTCAGAGTTTACAATCGTTTTTTCTTTTCCTTGTTTGGATATAATTCCAGCTTTTTGAAAGATGTCTTCTTATTCTAATAACCTACTCATTGTGCTGATTAGACATGCTTGCTTCCTTTTTACCCTTATTCAAGCCCTTTTTAACAGGTGGTACACACTACTGCTGGCAATCAGTAACCTTCCTGTAGCCTGCAAAGATTTACTTCCTTTATGTTCAGTTTAATGAATTCCTAATTTTCACATATTTCTCCTTTTTGAAGTTCTTTACCACTAAGGCAGTGATGGTGGAGAGTGAGACTGACCTTTTAACCTCTGTAAGGACGCTGATTTTGAATTTAGAACTTGTTTGCACCATCATTAAAATCAACACTGGTTGTGTTTAAGGAGGGATAGGTTAAGAACTACAGGTCAGGACTTACTGGGTTTTAAAGGAGAAATTTCTATTGGTGTTTCAAAGCTGCTTAAAAATTGGTAACGTGATTAAGACCTACTCAAGGATTTTGGCCTAATGAAAGTCAGAGGTACTAAAAACTTTGCAGTAGGAATTAATTAAACAATGAGCTACATTGGCAACATTAACAGCCTTCAAGCTAAAGAACAATTTGTATAACTGAGAACAGTGTCCTTTTGCTATTTTTTAGTAGTGCTATTTATAAACTATAATCAACAATCCCCTCTTTATTAACTTCAATATGTTACGTATTTCTGGGGTATTTCTGGGGTATGTCAACCACAGCTTTAATTAGTTAAAAGATAAGGGAGTCACTAAAAATACACAGTAATTAGTGAGAAAGCTGATACATTAAGCATTCTTTAGCTCATTTTTAAGCTGTTGCTTTACTAAATCCCTACAAGCTCTCTAGATCTGATACTCCTGCAGGACATGGTAGCTTGAAAACATCAAATAAATTTTTGTAAGAGCTATTTTATTAGATACATTTATTTTTTTATGGATGACTTCTCTTTTTTACAGATGAATCTTGTCAGGAAAACAAAGAAATTCTAATTTATTTCACACAGATAACATCTTCTTGTGGTTCAATTCAAGATATTATCCAATATAGAAATTTGTTGCAAATTTGGCACAGATTTGCATTATGGTATAAGAAATCTTGCAGTGCCTCCAAAAGATTTTACTAATGCCTCTCAGTATATTGAAAACAACCCTGAAAGTCACTAAAGGTGACATAATTTTTGTTAGGCAAACCTATGAAGCCATTGAGGGGGCAAAAAGTCAAACTGTGCTCTATTTAGAAACTTTAATAATGTATGTTACAGACGATCAGCTTAAAACAGTACAGTTAACAGTATTTCTGCTATGGTTGAAAAAAGCTTGATTTTATAAACTTACTATTCTTCATGTGCAGTATTTTACATGTTATTTCCCAGATATTATAAAAGGCAATCCTAGCAGTACCTATCAGCAGAGCTGGAATTTTAATATCACGGCACAGACTTCTGTCATACGAGCCACCAGTAATATTCTCAGCAGACTGCTCTTCTCTGTTCAGGCAGATCTCTGGAGGAGACACACATGATGGCAGATAGCAGAATCCAATAGCTAGTTCCTCATGGTCCCTACTGCCTGCTTTCTTTTATCCTACTTTTGTAGACCTTTCCTGTTTCTGTCTGTCCAGACTCACAACACTCCTTGTTCCTTCCTTTACTGCCCTCCCTCCCCACTCTGATCCCTGTTGCTACCTCATCCTATCCGCTTTATTCTTGGCTCCTTAATCTTCTCCAATTTCCTTTATTTCTATCAACAAAACGATGTGGTTTTTTTCTCTGGTATTGGTCATACAAACAACTGCAATATTTAGGCTGATGCCCAATAACCTTTTCTTCTTAGACGAATCTAAAAAGGTTTGGGCTGGATATTAGGAAAAAGTTCTTCAATATGAAGGTGATAGATCACTGAAGCAGGTTGCCCAGAGAGGTGGTGGAGGCCCCATCCCTGCAGATATTCAAGGTCAGGCTTGACTGGGCTCTGAGCAACCTGATCTAGTAACATTGTCCCTGGTTACTGCAGGAGGGTTGAACCAGATCTTTAAAGGTCCTTTCTAATCCAAACCATTCTATGATTCTATGAAGTACCCAAAGGAAGTTCATTTTTAGTTGCATTTGACAAATATAAGCACCTGGTAAATAAGAGTTTATATAAAAGCCTAGCTATCAAGCTGCCTGTAACAGTTAACTAACCCTTTGTCAGTGTCTGAAAAGCCTGTACTAAAGAAGGTCCTATAAATTTAGCTTGGAATCCAATTGCTAAAAATGAAATCTAGGAGCTAACAGTCCTCTTCCTCTTCAGGTCACATCTGCAACCTGACTCTGACTTCAACCATGATGTCTGTGCAGTCCATTAGCTTCTGTGGAGAAAGTGGCAATTTGATATTTTTTCTGAAAAATTCAAAAGGTGAGGACAAACAGTGGCACTCTGCAGGCATACATACTCTTGTATATGCTTCTATTTTCGTATCAAAAACCCCTTCTATACTCAAAACTAATGAATGATAATTTGATACATGGATAAGAAATCCCATAATTCATTATTGTTGTGCTGAATTGAGCACTGTGTGACACTGAACATTGTGAAGTTAAAATAATCATAGACAACCTCTACTCTGGACGGGATGAATAACCCAGACTAATGCTGTCTTGGGAAAAAGTACTTTGAGAACAAACATGTGACCAATCACATTATCACCCCTTATTAATTTCTTTCACAACCTCTGGCAACCTGAACATTTCAAATTCTTTCCTGGTGACATCTGTATTCATGCGTCTAACTTAGATTAAAACTCACAGCAACAACACTACCCTTGTGTAAGTAAATGTCAGTGTCAGCTCTGTTCCTGTACTCGCTGAAACCTATTGCCCTTTGGAGCCCTGCTATTAGCTCTTTCCTATTGATCTGCTTTGCATGACCAGATACAAAGAAAATCCTACAGCCACCTGTAAACCCTGCACCATTCTAGTTTCTAACTGAAAACTGTCTCTCATTATTTCTCTGCTTTTTTCTCACTAATTCCTACTACCTACCAAACATCCCATTTCTGTCATCTGGTAGTTGACTTAAAACCGCAGGACAAGCAACAAACACAAATAGATGGGAAAGGTTTACTTGGAGTTATGCGCATTCTATCTGCACACTAAAGCATCTTACACGACATGGCAAGGATAATGAACATCAGTGTCTCAGTTATACAGAATTTGTTCCCATCATGCTGACCGATGTGTGAATACATTTGCTGTCTAAGTTAATAGGTTTTTGCTGCAAAGTTACAATCTTTTTTGTATTACACTGACCAACATGCTTAATGTAAATGATTTATTTGGGTCAGGATTTTAAACTGTCAGCTTTTTTTAGTTGAAACATATTCTTTCAACTCTCTCCAATTAATATTTAAATAAAGTGTTTTTACCAGCACTTAACCTGAATATCAGCTGCAAACTAAGAGAACTTGTCAGGAGCAAAAATGAAGACTGTGCAAAGAAACCCACAGATTTCACCAATGCTTGTAAAAGCAAAATACTGAAGACCGCTGGAACTGGTCCAAAAGGGGGTATTTATGCAGGTTTAAATTCACGCTTACCTTCAGAGGTTGAACTTCCCTGGGTAGACTTTGGATTTTGAAAGTACTGTAGATAAGAACATCAAAGCTAGCAAACCTGACAGGAGAAGTGGTTTCACAGACTGTTCGGAGGTACTCGGCAGCAAATCTAATTTAACATAATGTTTAACGATGCCTCATATAGAAGCACTTGAGTTATGATACAGCTCCATTCTGTAACTCTTACAAACATGTCTACATGCCTACTTCATCAGTCATACATGGGAGACTGTAGGTCTTTTGTCTTCCATGTGGCGGTTTTCAGAAGCTGCCAAAGGTCATAAAAGTAGCAAGGATAGGAAAACAAAGGGAAAATGTGTTTTTCCTCTAGAGAAAGGTAGATTCAGGACTCTAGTTCTGAGCTGAGTGACTGATGGAAAAAAAAAGAAATGTGGGAACAACACTCATTACAATACAGTCGGTTTGACTTACCAGATTTAGTGACATTTCCTCTTCTTCATGGTGTAATGGCTACATGCAATCCTAAGTAAATTTTCCAAAACACAATTGCTATGAATTATGGCTTTTTGTTACGAGTTCAAAGCTCTCCATGACAGATCTACAGCCTGACTCATTTTATTCTGAGTAATGATTATCCTGTATAACCCACAAAAACTTTCTCCTTGGGAGATACAATTTAGGCACCTTTCTCAGGTGCCTAAACCTACTATTGCCACTACTTAGGGATTCACAGAAATGATTAATGGGACGCTTCGAAAGTGTCCAGATTCTTAATAATCCCTGGATTAAAATTTTCCCCTAGTATCAACATGTAGATGATCTACCAGGAAACGTCTAGCCTTTATTCACTCAGACCAGATCACTCACCTATCTTTAAACACTATTTTGTATTTTCCCCCATTGCTGTATGTATTCAAATGAGGGTATTCAAGCCACACACTCAAAACATAAAGAATATTCTCCTGCCTCAGCAGGTAACTACCTTCTGCTGCTATCTCTGATCCCAGTTACTGTCAGTCTTCCTCTACTCCTTTCATGAAGCCCGTTTCCATATGGATTCATCATTCTTCAGACCTAATCATCACCTCCATGAGGCTTCCCTGGTTTCGTACTATGTTGGCATTGGAAAGGCCAGAGACTTTTTTACAGCAATGAGGTACAGACGTGCCTCTGCTTTTCAGTATGTCCCATGTTCCTTCCCTGCCCTGAGCTAGTAAGATAGTAATTTATGCTCTTTACATGACATGGTAGGAAATCCACTTTAGGACAATGGTCCTAATTCTCTGCCAAATCTAGAATTGGAAAACTTTCCTAGGGATGGGAATACAGCAATGACAAAGAATACCAGCAAACTTCAATTAGGCTTTTTTCCTATAAAAATGAGTAGATTTCATTTTTTTGTGTAGATTACTTGCAGAAATGTCATCGTCTAAATAAGATAAACTGTATCTGGCAAAGCAAAATACATGCTGCTGAAGCTGCTTTATCTCAGTGAAACAGCTACAGTTTTGTATTCATGAACATGACCATCAGAAAGGGTGCTGGTCTCTTATTATTTAGTCTAACAACTGAAGGAAGCAAAAGAGCAAGCTATTTTAATTTTATTTTTTTTTTAAAGCAGCTCTTACACAGATTGTGACAGGAGTATTTTGTGAAAGACACTCTCACATCTTAGTTGAAATCAGGTCTAGTCGGGGAAGGAAGCTTTTGCTTCCTTTTGCTGCTGATTAAGAGTCTAGGGCTTAAAGGGCAATTCCAGACAAGGAAGCAGATCTTTATCGCTGCCCTTGGAACAGTTCCCACTGTTGTGCTCATTTTTTACCCTCTTTTAATCACAATTTACAGCTGAAAAATGTATCTTAGAGAATGGTACCAGCATACCAGCTGTTCCATGAAGATGATAGATCATTCAGCATTGTTATATTTTCAGTACTTATAAATGTTTCTAATAATATTACATTATTTCAATCAGTAAACAGTACTTAAGAATTACCACAGCTGTTTTCTGAGTAGCTAAAGTAGATCAGCTTGGAAGAAAGCAGCACAGAAAAGTCCATCTCTAAAAAAATACTGTGTGGGTTGAAGCCATCTGGTGAGTATTACAGGTCACCTTCTCCTCTCAGCAGTATCCACCTAGAAGCAGGCTATACAGGAGAGATGTTTTACAATACAAACCAGAAGGAGAACTGAGGATCAGATCTCAGCATTCAGATATAACACATCTTTTTAATCAACCTGTAAAGTCACGTGGACACAGCTTCCATGCCATTTAGGAGGATGGCATGACAAATGGCAGAACTCCAGTTCACAGTGACCTGAGAAACTCATGGACTAGGGCAACAGAAAACTTATGGGATTCAGTGAGAAGAAGTACACCTGGTGCAAAGAAACCCCAGGCATTAGTATGGGCTAGGAACTGGCTGGCAGAGCAGCAACCTCAATGAAAAGGACTCAGGCATTACAGTGGATACCAAGTTCAGCATGTGCCAACTGTGTACTCCTATCATGAATAAAGTAAACCACTAAGGGTTGTGACATATAGCTAGTTTTCTGTGTTCACTTCTGGGAACCCACGTACACTTCAAGAGAGATGTTAAACCCTGGAGAGGGTCTATAAAGTGTCTATAAAGATGGCCAGAGACACAGAACACTTAAGCTATGAGGAAAACCTGAAGTTGTACTTCTTTTGTCTGGCAAAGGAGAGGCTAAAGGAGGACTGAGTAGCAGCCTATAACTACATGAAGGGAAGTTACAGAGGTAACAAGACAGTCTTCTCTTAGCAGTAGCAGAGTACATAACAAGGGGCAAAGGACATATGTTGTGACTTGGGATATTCAGACGAGACATTAGGAAGCATTACTTCACCAGCAGGATAACGCAGCACTGAAAACAGCTAGGTCGAGAGTGGGTGGACTTTTCAATATGCAGCTGAGCAAAGCCATTGGTCTAGTGTTAGTGATAGTGAATGATAGATGGTGATAGATATGACCTAGCAACGGTGATATTTCTTGCTTTAAACAGGAGGATGTACTGAATGACACCCTTTTGCCCACCCCAACCAATGCTTCTATGAATATGTGTGAATTTCTGCAATGAGAACTAAGAAGTGATGCAGCTGAGGCTCCCTGAGCTCCCACACCTCAGATCCAATTTTTATTGGACCTTTTTTATTTGCTGAAGGAAAAGAACAAGTGGTTGAACTGTCTTTGTTGGTGGGAAAGTTCACATAGGCAGGTTCACTTAGGGGTGACAGTGTTATGACTTACGTCCCAGAGTAATTCCAACTCAATCCTCACAAAATAGACAGTTACAAGTCTTCCATAGCTTCTTTCTAAATCTTCTCACAGCCAATGTAGTATAAATTATAGTCGATACCTCTTAAGTGGTCTGCACTATACTGTAAAGCTTAGAAGAAGGGATTCCTTTCCACTAATTTTTGCTGACTTGCATGGTTTGAAAGTGACTACTGTGACTGCCATACCAGGACATAGGAATCTGAGGTTTCTATTAGAGCCCTGTATTTGGCAGAGCTCCATTTTTTTTTCTTTTGCTTTACTGGTTTACAATTGTCATTGATTTGCTTCAAATACTACTGATGTGCATGTCTCAGTGAAGATGATTCTGTCCATAAACATTTTTTTTGCTCTGTGACACAAAAATAACATAATTTAGGCCAAAGACCATGTGTGATTGGACAGGACCTGTTCTCCATTGAGAAACTTTCAAAGTCACAGAAGCACATGAACAAAGAATTTCTGGGAGGATGAATGTATCTCAGTGTGCAAGGAAGAAACAACACAGGAACAACTGAAGCCCATCCTCAGTCTGCTGACTGTGCTAATGAGGTCAACAAGCATAACTTACACTCTTAGGGTACTGTGTGAAAGTATCAAAGCCAAAATGGCTGTTATTATCAAAACTGAAAACTACATAATCCTTACATTTTACATACTGTTCTTATTCAAACCAACCTGGATATATTTGCCATTAGTTCACCATTTTGCTTAACAACTCTCTATCAACTTCACCTGCCACATGGAAACAGAAGAGCCCTCTGCATTGTGGTTTTGGCAGCATGCAACCAAGCACTGAGAATTAAGACCTTGCTACACTGGGATCACTGTTGACCAGTTCCCCAGAAACACAAAAGAATGCAGATGGTTGCAAAACCAAAATTCTTCTAGTCTGACACTTGGAGGCTGGCTTTTATTCCACAATACTGAACTTACATGAACTCCTCAGAGTGCAACATGCTTAACCACACAGTGCAAATAAATGTTTGTCCAAGGTTAAATTATAGCCATCTTTAAGAGAAGTGTTCCAAATATAGTAGAGCATTGGTGAAAATGAAGCTTGCCCAAGCTTGGGCTATTGTAATTACTTTCCTTTATTCTCCATAGCTGATGACAAGTCACTTTTTCAGCCATAGGACTGGGACCTATATAGGGCTCTGTTAGTTGGAATTTTGGGGGAGGACAGTTCTTATCTCTGCCGGCCATCAGTTGCCAATACCATCATCATCACGTTTGCACAAATGCCTATTTTAGGACAGTCAAAAAAGCTTCTCTCAGATATTTCCAGATTTAGATGCCAACATCTTGATTATTATTTTTTCACCCTCCCCTATTGCATATCAAGGAAAAAACAGCAGATTTTTTTTTTTGCATTTGATGTTCGTAAGTTTTACATTACAGAAGAGCTAGGAGTCTCTGTCAGCAGGACGGACTAGCTGGGAATGATATAGCAATTAAAAGCACCAAAGCCTGGCCTTAATGTTTCAGCAGGTGAAAAATTAATTGCTAAATTGGGGACAGGTGAAAGATTCTGGAATTGAAACAAACCTTGTAGCATCCTGCCCATCAAGTGTTATAATGAGAGATGGGAAACAGCTAGATGTTTCAGAAACTAGTCCCACCATTGTTCTGGAGGTGGTCATTTTTCCCACTAAAACTCCATGTTGTTTTGGTTTTCTGAATCCTGTTTGCCCTTGCCCCCAGCACTAAGACCAAATGGGATATGAAATATTTTTCTAATAAGCTCTCAGACATATTGTCTAAAGGGTGATTAACATTCCTTGACATAGTGCCCAAATAAGAGATGTATTAGAAAACAGTCCTCTTCTTCCAAATTCCAACTCATTTCCAGATTTGACATCACCTTTTTTTACCTGTGATAACTTCTACCTGGTTTTGTGTTAAAACATGATTTTCTTCCAAGAAGAGTAACAGCTCCAACTTCTTCATACAAATCCTCTAACATAACTATTTTTAAGAGAAAGAATAATGGACAAGAAATATTAGGTATTCTTTTTGGTCTTCAGCATAAAACATTATATATGTGGGTGTGTTACAGCTATTTTTCTCAGTGGTAGAGGTTCAGCACTTCATTTTATTATGTGCAAATTTTATGTCTTTCTAAAGCATTTGTACAAAAAGAATGCCAAATTAAAGAAAACTTAAATCGCAAATTCCAGCTTGAATTATACAGAAGAAAAAGGCAATTGATTAGTTTATGACTACAGTAGTTAATCTGATTTAAGGTCTATGAAACTTACTTCAGTTTCTCTCACCAATATTTATTTCCCCCTTCTTTCATTAACTGCCATTAGGGCTACAACACTGCAAAAATGCATCAGAAGAGCGGAAATAGATGGAAAGAAAGAAAATGTCACTATTCACAATGTAATATATACAAAGCTTACACAAAGCAGTCTAACTCTGTGAGCTTGATCTCTAGCCAATTTTAACTTTATTCCTGAGAATGGGATTGTCATCTAAGATTTTGGTTTGGTTCAGAACCAAATTTGGATATGAATTCCCACTCAGTTCAAGAATGCTTGGATCCACACTTAGTCTGAGCCTGTAATATCTATGAAGCATATGTTAATTTAAGAAAGCTAAAAGGAAAAGACTGTAGAAAAATCTAGGATACTCTAGGTAAAATTTGCATAGCACTGGGAGAAGGGAGGGCATGGAAAGAATGCTTGCTTAAGTAATGCTTTGAGTAGTAACCTCACTTTGCTGTAGGACTAATACAACCTGCAGAGTTGAAGGTACAATTTTAAGATTCAAAGAAGTAAATGCTAAATTCATAGATTCTCTGGAATTCTACTACAGCAAAAAAGTTATCCAAAGGGAATATCAAGTGGCTGCTGGAAGTCTGGAAGGTGTTTTCAAGGGCTGTTTATATTGGACTGCACAGTGATGAAAGCTATTTTTGTTTTAGGCTTGTGTCAAAGCCATTAGGGGAAGCTATCATGCTAAACCCAGAACTAGAAATCTTACATAGTTTTTGGTTGTTTGGGGTTTTTGTTTGATTGGTTTTTTGTTTTGTTTTGTTTTGTTTTGTTTTTTAAAGGTGAAGACAGAGTCCCCTGCCCTGGAAATTCTGCTACTATGGGACTTAACACAGTGAGTAACCTCTCATAAAATGAAGGAAAATAGTTGTGGTGAGAAGAAAAACATCCCACACTCTCAAAGACTCTAAAATTCACCCCTTTGCTCACTTTGTTTTTAAGTAAATGGTAAATTTCTGAAAATCCAGATCTCTTTAAACAGTGAGTATAGGTTTAACAGGAAATGGGATAATGACTGTAGTTCTCTTTGGCAAGAGAAGAACCTCCCCTCAGCTGTATTACTTCTTGCTTGCTAGCTCTGATCTTACTGAAAAAGTGAGCAAGAACAAATATTAGCCTCTGGCTTAATTTCTCCTTTCTTTGTTTCCTTGTCTTACAGGAATAATGAGATATATGACCAAGAAAAGAAAGATCACGAGATCTGCAGCATCTACTGCTGGCTGTTGCAGAGCATCCTAGGAACCACTAGTGCTGTGAGTACAAATAAAGTCTGGTTTCCTACAGGTGTGCTACTGGTACTCCCAGCATTGAGGACTTCTTCTGGATGAGGTACCTCATGTCTTATAAGGAAACAAAAGAATTGTAGTAGGTATCCAAATAGAAACTTTTAAGTCACTTGTTTCTGTGAGGCTTATGGTAATTATTGCAGAGTTTTTCATCTCTGTCAAAGACTGTAATTTCAAGTCTGTCAAAGAATCAGAGGGAGTATAGGGATGTAGCTGGCTGGAAACAGTGTAATCACCTATGGCTTATTCTCTCAGGGAACTGTACAGGACATAATTTCAGCAGGTGAGAAATAAAAGTACAAATTATCACTGTTAAGAGTGGTACAGTTATGGTAGACCTGAGCTAATAGAATGACAGAAGGCACAGGTTAATCTCTTGTGACTTGTCACATCAGCAATCATTTGATTTCAACTACCTAACTTTATCTAAAGTTGGTAACTACAGGAAGATTCCTGAAGACCAGCCAAATAAAAGCCTCCCTTTCCCCCAAGCCCTTTGAAACATAAAACATTTTCATGAAATAAACCAAAACCTAAAATTATCCAGTATCAGTAGATAATAGAAAGAGCTGTAAACTATTTGACTGTGTAAAAGCATACTTACCATCTATCCAGTGTTGTAGAGGACTAAACAACTGAATCATGATTGGTGTTCTGTAGCACCATTATGAATCAGGAAAATCTTTTCCACTGATTCAATTTTGCTGTCATTGACATTTTATGCTTTTTCTTTATCCTTTCATTTTATACTGAATAGTGTGGATGGAAATATATCTCATCATGTTGTTAGAAGCACTGTCTTGTCTTTAGTGTATAAGCAAATCCAGAAGAGCAGAGCTTGGCATGAGTGTGTATGTAATAGAAAAACAGAAGAAAATGTTGATCATCTTAACAGCATGGCTCAAAATAAAGTGAACGGATATAGCTTAAAATTACATTTTTTTCAGCCTAGATTTTTATTCCAAGTTAATCTCAATTGCAGTCATCATTTGGCTAAAATTATTAATGGCATCATTCATAGGTTATCATGCTGTGGCATATATGTATGACAAGAACTGTTTGTCTGGAAGGAATTTTATTTACAAGGCAATTTGGGACCTCAGTCTAAAATAGCATGGTTTTGCATTCTCAATCTTTCAACAAAATGGCCTGCTATTTAAAAGTCTGAAACTCCATGCACCATTATTTCTATTGACATAATTTAGTCACTCCATACTCTTGATCTGCAATAAGCTCTGGGAAGGAATACTTTTTCCTCCATCACTTACCATAAAGCAGCATACTTCTAATATCCAAGAATAATATTGTACAAGGTAGTCCATCTGAGGCCTTATTACAAGCTCAAGGAAACTCCACTGTGGCGTGACACCAATAGATCCCCACCCTACACAGAAATATTGATTCTTTTCAAAAACTAGCATTATAAGTGAAGAGCCATGGTATTTTATGGCACAGTGGTGCAGCTAAGCCAAGAGAAAGTCTGTTAATGACTGTAAGGATATAGCTGTGCTCATGAGTAAGCGAGCACACTCAAGACAACTCTAGAGAAAGTAAGCATGTGGAGGAAGTGAAGACATATCCATGTTAAGGAAGAAAAGTGGAGGCTGAATATATTTGTCCTCAAAATCTTCACTTAAGGTATTCAGCATGAACAACTGTATTGGAACTATACTAATGCTTAAAGGCCAACAAAGACAATAGGAACATTGCCATCACCTTAAGAGGGAAGGAAACTTCCTTAGATGATATAGGAATCAGTTTGAATTTTCCCTTAGGCTTAAATCTCATCATTATTCTTCTGCCTAAAAATGTTTAAAGATTTTAATATTTTCCAATTTCCTTTTGGCAAACACCTCATCATGTTCTGTGCTGCTGGCTCCAACCAAAATTTGCTGCCTGAATGTCCATGAAAAGACTGTTCTCATGGTATTTCCTTCCCAAGCCAAAAATCACATATTACTGGAAATCTTGCAAGAAACTCAAATCTTGCCAGATTTCTGGCCTAATTACACTTGGATAAAAAGAACAGACCAACTTCTGATGATCTTGACCCCCACAGTTTGTCATTTCAGGTGTATCTACAGCTAAACCTCATTGGGTGTGGCTGAAATGCAGTTAATTTTTCCCATATCAGACCTCATAGTGCTTTGTATTGCTGGAAAGGTGTTAACACACCAGTTTTGGCCACTGCTGAACATTACTCACACAGCATCCTCCAACATTTTCCCCTCACCAGTAGGCCGGGGATGGGCAAGATCTTGGGAGGGGACACAGCCAGGACAGCTGACCCAAGTTGGCCAAAGGGATAATCTCTACCATATAATGTTTGCTCAGCAATAAAAGCTAGGAGAAAGGAGGTGGAGGGGGCACGTTCATTATTATGACGTTTGTCTTCTGGAGCAAATGCTACAGATACTGAGTCCCTGCTTCCCAGGCAGTGACTGGACATTGCCTGATGATAGGAAGCAGGGAATAAACCTTTTGTTTTCCTTTTCTTCCACACATGGCCTTTGCTTTCACTCCATTAAACTGCCTTTATCTTGACCCATGAGGTTTTTTTCCCATTTTATTTTCTCTTTGGTCTGTCCTGCTGAGGAGGAGAAAGATACAGCAGCTTGGTGGGCACCTGGCATCTAGCCAAGGTCAACCCACCACACATACCAAACCTACAGTCTGGATTTATTTAATTCACTGTCTCTGTTATGTAGAGAATTTGGTGGGAGCTTTTTTTGTGTTTTGTTTTGTTTGTGGGTTGTTTTTTTTCATCCAGCTGCAACAATGGCTTCAGAAATTTTCTGTTTTCTGCCATGTCATTATCCAAAATTCATGGCTAAGAGCAGAGCTTACATGCTTAGGTGCATAATTGGGCTATCACAATTATGCCACATTAGAAAGTAATTTGCACAAGCTCAATTTGCAGTAAGTTACCACTGTGAAAAAAAGTTAGCTCCAGATTGCAAGAAATCATGCAGTTTTAATTTTTTTTAAACTAATCTTGAACTTCTCCATAGAAGAACCAATTTTAGCTAGCTATCTGTCTTTTGAAGGGTTGCTAGAGATAGATATGCCTGTAAGACACAAATAAACAGAACAAACAAGGCTATACTGATTCTTCTTTTTTTCTGAGCAAAAACTCTCATCCTAAGAGAAAAGCCCAGAGCTACTCTGAAAATGTATTGAAAATTTTCTCCTTGTAGCATGGACTGATACACTGCAGAAGCCCTTGATAAACACTGCTGAAGGTCAACCTGAGACTGCTCCTCTCCCTGAGCAGTTCTACAGTTCAGAGAAAAACTTTCCTTGACCACATGATTAGTGGATACAGCTTTACTAATCATCTCCAGGAGAGCCAGGCAAGTCGAATCAAACTTTCTAAAGATGCATTAACTGTCAAGTTTTTATAGCTCACTTGCTGTAAAGTGCAGTCATAACACCCAAAGATGAAATCTTTCGTTGGCAGTAACTACACGCATTTGACCTTTTGGAAAATATCAGGCAACACACCTGGCTTCTGAAACACTGAATACAGTAGAAATCTTTGAATTATTCATCTCTCGCCTTTTAAAACATAGATAAATTCTTCTTAGGCAAAAAAGGTCTTACTGCTGTGAGGCTTGCTTGCATGTTTTACTGTTATTTTACATTTCTGAGGTGCTCTTCTATACCATCCCTAAGCTGTTTAACCTCAAGAGCTGACCTGAGAGTGTCAGGGAGCAGCAAGAGTGGGGCTGCTCCATGAGGAAGGAAAAGCTGGGGTCCTTCTTGGTGCCCATACCAACAGGTGCTGTCCCACAGGGTCTGAAGATACCAGACTGGTATCAAGGTCCATCAGCAGTCCCAGGCACAGCAAGTGATGAACCAGAGTCAGGGTCTATCCAAGGGGTCCAGTCTAGAGCAAAAAGGGGCAAAGACAGAGATAGGGCTGGACACAAAGCTGCAGTGTGGGTCTGAGGTCCATCCCTGAGGCAGGGCTGGAGACCAGCACTCCTCTGGCATAGCTCAGATCAGGTCTGGGTGCCTCAGGATGGGCTGAAATGGGTTCCTGGCCCATGAGTAGGGTGGGCATGGCCACAGGGAAGGCTGGGCAGGGACGGTCAGGGCAAGTAGTGTCCTTGGGGCCATGTCCTGCCTCAGGATATCTGCCTAAGGATATCTTTCATAAGTCTGAGGATTTGAAACCCAGTAATAAAAGAGTAAAACATTGTCATTCCTTTTATTAGAAGCTTTGAAACCTGTTCATGTTTCCATCTATTAATGTTCATTAATGATTTTATGCTAGAAGCCTGGCTTTCCCAGTATAACCTTAAAGCTGTTAATTTCTGGACTGTATCTGTCCAGATGTTTCCAAACACTTACCATTGCAAATTTCTTGCTAATAATCAGTTTAGGAGTGTTGGTTACTCTTCGATGAGCCCAATTAACCAAGGGAACTAAGGGAGAAAGCAGGATCTACTAGGATTTATTAAACACAAAATGATCCTGAAAAACAGATCACTTTTTTCCCTTGTCAGAGGGTACTCAGAACATAAAGTTTATGACCAGCTTGAACTCCTCAGTTTCTATGCACAACAAGATCTCAAAACCAGGTTACTTTTATAATAAAGAAACTAGAGTTATACTGCTTGCCTAAACTTCTTCTATGATGCTCTTTCCGCAGAAGCAACTGAGAAAATCCTTTCCTCATTTGGCTCCATTCATACCTATAAAACTTGTATTAATGTCTTGAAGTAACAGTCTGGCTGGATCACATATTCTTCACAGGTTAATGAAGGTACCAGACATTGCAGGACAATCTTATTTCAACCCAGATAAACACATGAAAATCAGATGTCTCCAATTCCACTAAGCAAGGGCAACTAATAGGACAAACACAATGTAGAAATGCCCAGTGAGGATAAAACTAATTTTTCTGGACTTGTTTCTGACCATCAAGTGTGGTCTGAAAAACAGAATCCTTGTGCTGTCCATTACTCACTGAACTTCATGTTCAACACCTGAATCACCCTGAACATGAGGACCAATACAGTATTTGAGTGCCTTCTTTTTGTAGTTGTAATAGCAGAATGCTTTTAACTCAATTTTTAAATTATTATTATTTTGAATTGAATTTCAACATGACCTTTTCACTCTGTGTAAGCAGGTCCAGCAGCCTTTAGCTCCACACAGAAGCTCCAGTGTGTTACAGCATGACTCCCAGGGATGTATGAAGGGAGTCAGCTCTGCCTCCCCTGAGGCTCAGTAAGAAGTCATCCTGTTAACCAGAAGCTACCGTATTTTTCTACCTTTGAACTCAAGTTGTTTGTCATTTTTTCTCATAATAATGATATCCTCAGAGACGTTGGAAATCCCCAGCTCACGCATTTTCTCAGACTAAACAGTTATCTGTTCTTTTATCTCCATTATTGCCTTTATTGCCAATAGCATTTTTCACAGTCTTTATTAAGACAAAGTATCACCTCATTCCCACCTACTTTGGTGGCAGCGAAGCATGCTCACCTCCATTAAAGCCAGCCTTGTTCATCATGAAAAATGTGTCACATTCCTTGTGCGGTGGAAGAGGGATAAACTGATATGAAGAAACTAAAATTGCTGGGTTTGGCAAGGTAAGGATTGCTTGGAGAACCTATGCCATAGGATCTGTTGTGAGCCTCCTGCTTCTTGCCAAAAAAAAGAGATCCATTTCTCAGTCTAAATTTATTAAGTTTTGTACATTCAAAATATGTATTATTATAGCCATAATATCCCATAGAGTCTTAACTCCTGGAAGAACAGAAGCATCTGTACCGATGCTGTTATTTATTATGTGGTAAGTGATCCTGTGCCTCAGGGATTTGCTCCGCTTTACCACTTTATTTCATTCTCTAGGAAAATGATCATCTTCTCTCTGTGTGTATGAGCATGGGTGAAAACAGGTGTTTAGTATTCCACACAGCTTCCATTACAATGGCTACTAACTCATTTCATGTGCATGCTGATTCAGTCAGACCAAAATATAAGTACACAGAAGCAGAGTAAAAAGTAGAAGTAAACCAGAGCCATGTATAACTCATTTTGGCATCTGTTCTGCTTTCCATGATGACTGTTCAGGTATATTGACAAGCTCACTGTCAGTTTAATCACTTCCCTCAATATTGTAAAGAAATTCCTCATTTGTATCATGATGTAGCACTGTAAACTAAAAAAAAAACACAACAAAACAAACCAAAAAACAACTAACCAAAAAAACCGTCAAAAATAATTTAAATCTTCTTTGCTTACACTCCAGAAAAAAAAAGGACATAACTTGTCGCCCTGTGCTGCACAGGAGTACGAGGAACCAGACCTGCTTTCCAGAGGCCCCTGCTGAATGCTCAGTCACCAGCTCTCAGCCAGCCCCTTGGGAAAGTAAGCTAGACCAGCTGGGTCAGACCTGAACGTGAACACAGCCTTACTGGGCAAAGAGCAACAAGGGAAACCAGCAACATCCAAATACCCAGTCAGCAAGACTGCTGCCTCCCAGCACCTCAGTAAAGCCCTGTGCTGAAATATATTTTCTTTCTCACATATGTGAAGAACCGAAGTCCTTTAACAAGTTAGGGGGAGTAGGGATGTTTGACTGCTCCAGAGCAGGAGCATTTGTGATGGGAGCTCCAAGTCTCAGGAACTGAATGCTCAGCATGCCAGAAAGAATAGCTTACATGTGTCACCAGATGTTAATTTCCATTTTTACCACCCATAAAGTGGTGTAGTACTTGCTATTTGAGACAAAAAGCTTGAGATTTACAAATAAATTTTTCCTTAACAGTGTTTTTCTTACTTCACACATTTATTGTGATTGCAAGTTCACTGCCTATATCAACTTTAGAAGTTAACAGATATCATATATACTATTAAGTTTATTATTATAAGGGTAAATATTATGAGCTGGTTACAGCAATTTACTGACAAGTGGTAATCATGGCTCCTTCAGAAAAGTAAAGGAAGCCACCATCAGGAAGGGTAATGATGCAGCAGCCTGTTGACTCCAAAGGAATATACAAAAGGATACAGATTCAGATCAAAGAGGAAAGGATGGAGAACGTGGCACCACTATGAGCCTTCTGGACAAAGGTTTGCCTTTTTGTAATAACTATATAAATATATTAATAGTGTATAAAGAAGATGACAATTATGTGTTATGATGGGCAAGGACAGGTCTTCTGCAAACTAAGGTTGTTTTCACTTCTATGCATCATTAATTAATATTCCCAATAGGGACAAAGATAGCAAGAAAAGGAAAGTAATATAGTAATGCCCCACATGTCTTTAAACTTCACTCACATGTTAAAACTTTCATCAAAGGGAAACAGTTTATGTCATTATTTCTTCTATTATTTCTTCTATATGGGGTGGTTAGTAGGTCGAGAGAGGTTCTCCTCCCCCTCTACTCTGCCCTGGTGAGACCGCATCTGGAATATTGTGTCCAGTTCTGGGCCCCTCAGTTCAAGAAGGACAGGGAACTGCTGGAGAGAGTCCAGCGCAGGGCTACAAAGATGATCAAGGGAGTGGAGCATCTCCCTTATGAGGAGCGGCTGAGGGAGCTGGGGCTCTTTACTTTGCAGAAGAGGAGACTGAGGGGAGACCTCATTCATGTTTATAAATATTTAAAGGGTGAGTGTCACGAGGATGGAGCCAGGCTCTTCTCGGTGACAAACAATGATAGGACAAGGGGTAATGGACACAAGCTGGAACACAGGAGGTTCCACTTAAATTTGAGAAGACACTTCTTCTCAGTGAGGGTGACAGAGCACTGGAACAGGCTGCCCAGAGAGGTTGTGGAGTCTCCTTCTCTGGAGACATTCAAAACCCGCCTGGACGCCTTCCTGTGTAACCTCATCTAGGTGTTCCTGCTCCAGCAGGGGGATTGGACTAGATGATCTTTTGAGGTCCCTTCCAATCCCTAACGTTCTGTGATTCTGTGATTCTGTGATTCAGCCCCTTCTAACACTGACAGCTTGCTGCCAGCTCTCCCTCTCTGTTCATTCTGTTTTAATGAAATAATCCAGAGGAAAAATTGAAATACTTCTCGGCAATCCAAAGTATCAAGACATTTGCAAAAAAGGAACAAAATGTATGTGTAAAGGATTATTTCTGCCTTCTCAAGGGCTTATAAACTTTGGATTTTCCTGCTTAAGATTGTGCATGCAAACTGCCTGCAACTAAAGTTTTTTATCAATTCCTCATTTAAAGACCGGTAACAGGCACTTATTCTGAGAGACATCAAATCTGGATGCAATCATTGTACTGCCATGTAGAAGTCAGCAGCGAAATGCAACTGCACTTGGGGCTGAGGAGTGGGAAATAAACTAGGGGTTTGGGTTAGGTTATCTAACTGTTCTCAAAACTAATGGGTACCCTGCCTTTAATTTCTGAAGTAAAAATAACTGACAGTTTCTCCATCTTCAGAAAGTCAGTCTCCAAAGCCTCTGTTAAGGGACTGATAGCACTTGGTTAGCTTTAAAAAATCAGCTTCTGCCTTAGAATATAGGTCCCTGATTTCAGATCGCACAGTCTTGTCCTACTGGCATGTGACAGTTTGTATCAGTTTGCAATGTTTATACACTTGGGGATGATTAGTAACAGTCTCTACTCGCAGTTAGAACCACATAGGTCTGTAATATGTTTTCTTTTAGCAGAAGCTGCTACTTACGAACGCACAAGCATGTCTTTGGGAAGAGAAGCGCTCCCTGCTCCTCGGTGTGGGACAACTCCTCATCTGTCACCACATACAGTTGGCAAAGCTCTCTTCTCTCAGCATAGGCAGCTCGTGCCATCCAGTGCGGAAACTCTTCAAGTCCTAAGAATAATGAATCATTTTTTTTCCCCTCACTAAGTTTTAGTGCAAAGCACGTTACAGTGTGCTATAACCCTTGGAAAAGCAGGCTGTGCTGCTTACAAAATCAATTAAGTGCTGTGTTTGAGCACAGAACTAGTGCTGTTTGAGAAGGGTTGCTTTCTCTCCGCAATGAGAGAATGTGTCAGAAACCAGTCAGAAAAAGAGACCTTAATTTCCTGCTCTTTGCAATGAGAAATGGAAGTGAGTCCAGGAGACAAAAGCAAATGTGAAGCCAGGACAACACAGCAGGCAGAGGAGAGCAGCAGGGCGGCAGAGCCTGGGAGAGGAAGGCTAGCTACCTCAGGGCATTTGGTTTTTTTTTCCAGTTGCTTTTTTTTCTGATTAGTTCCCCACAGAGCAGACAGGTAGATCGGGGCTCCCTTCCATGATCCTCCAGTTTGAAAGAAAAGTCTCAGTAATATTCCTGGTCTGCAATAGTAGGTGGTCGTAGGATGCAGAGCAGGGTGCAGGCTGGTTGAGCTACACAGCATATTTGGTGCTGACTTCTGCCAAGTTTCTGCAAACCCGCTATACCATGGGAACTGCCTGCATGTAATCTTTGATTCTGCAGTACAAACAAAGCACTCTTTATTCATGGAGAGAAGGAAAGTGAGCTCATATGAGCCACTGGCTAAGAATGATCATATGGTCCAATGCCTGTAGCAGCTCCCTTCTCACACATCTGCTCCTCTGCACCCTGGATAGAGACTGCAGGGGTGAGGCTTCTCAGTGAGAGACACATCACAGCTGTGGTAACATGTACAGAATTCAGATCTGAAGTCAGAGGGAATGAGCACTAGGTCTTGATTTAGGGAGAGGAGAAATATGAGAAGTGATCCCTAAATTAATGTGGTTCTCAGATGCATGCATTTAGTCCAGCTCATACATTCAGGCTCAAACATAACAGATGATGCCAAGTTTGGACTCTGAAATCCCAACACTTGTAACATTTGCAGCTACTCAGACTAAATTTTAATTTGAATTCCTCTCTATTTTATGTCATTTCCTGAGAACAGAAGCTTTAGTAATGTTGGGGAGATGGTATTAGTTTAGCTGTTCTTTTCAGCCTAACAGCAAGGTTATATTAAATAAAAATGTAGTGACCCTAATGAAAACTGAGCTTTAGCCAACCAGCTCAAAGCATTTCTCACCAGTGTGCTGAAGAAGAAGCTAATTCTATTATTTGGATCTAACTGCAGAGTTAAAATCTCATCTATATATGGCAGAGTTCCCCAGATGCAACTTCTCATTGTTTCAATTAGCGTTGACATGTAAATGTAGACACATACTCACCAAAAAGGAGATGAATCAAGGAGATGATACTGTCAGAACGAAGGCAGCTAAACGGACAAAGCTAAAATAAATGCAGTCTTATTTCTGAAAAGAAACTATGGTAGTACTGCCACTTTCAAATAAGGAAAAGAAAGCTCTACAGTATAATAAAAGGTATTTTGATCTCTTGGTGTTATAGTTATTGGGATAAAATAGCACCTACCATTCTGGTTTTTTTCTGTCAAGAAATTCAGGTGTGTTTTACAAATATTAACGAAGCAACCTTCACAGTACCTGAAAGATACAGGAGCATCATTACAAAGAGAGTTTCAATGAAAATAATTTTAACTGGATGTCCAACTGCAGAAACATTAAGATAGCTTTAAGACAGCTTTACAGCCACCACAAATGTCCCATATGTCCCAATTTATACACCAGGAATATACCCTCTGTATTTCTTAATTCACTATAATCAGGTACTTTCACAACAGCTTCCGTCTCTCATCTTTGACTACAAAAGGCACTATATATTACATAACATGGTCTTGGATAATTTTTTCAAGGTTATTAAACAAAACTCATTATTGGATTTGTGATTTGAGGTGCTACAATATGACATATGTTTGATATAAGTTTTTCTACATTTCAAAGAGCTATAATACTTCACACAAAACTAAACATGTCCCATATTTCTCTGAAAAATCAGTGAAAAAATAATTCCTTATCCTTTTTTAATGTTGGCATTACTACGTAGTAGCCAGCATGAATCTCTAGCTGAACTCAAGAGAGCTGGAAGTTGCAGGAAAAATTGCATCCGGATCTACGGAACACAGTACTGGGTTCATAGAATGCCATATGGTGCCGTGGTAGTCCTGAGTGTGGGTGTCTGAAGATTTGCATGGGATTAGCTTTTTTGAGAATCAGTTTTTAAGAATTACTACTCAGATAGTGATTGTTATGGCTTTACCATGGGAAGTATTTGCTAGTGAATGTAGGAACAGCCATCCCAGCTGAGAGCAAAGCACTGCTTAACAGGGATCTAAGCTGAAAACTCAGCTGTAGAGTGACTGGCATGGCTGTGCTGTCCGATTTGTGGCCTTGCGGAGGCAAAGGGGAAATCCTACTGTATGGTATATTGAGTGCCTCAAGCTGTAGTCTTTCCTCTGACCCCAAATCCTCTTTCTGAAGTTCTGGCTGCACTTGTCCTTCTTATTTTTTGGACACCTGTCACTTTCTAATGGCTCCCACATCTCAAGACATGCTCGTCCATTCTTTCCTTGTCCCAACCGAGTTGGCCACCCACTGCAGTGGAAGAAAGCAAGGGGAAATCCCACCAACTGTCAACCTTATTTCTGTTCCCTTGCCCTGTCCTGTCTCCAAGCAGAGCACTCTGGCAGAATCCACTAGATCTTCAGACATTCTCATGGAGCAATAGGCACTATTGGAGATCTCAACTGAGCACCACCTCTGGCTATTTTACCTTTTTGATAATTATTCATCCCATCCTTTTTCCACTTATCTCCTATGGAATTACTCGTGCTTTTTCCTGAGCTTGCTGTCTATACTTCTCCATTTTGCTGTTTCCTTATCCTAATCTGGTATGGAGGGACTCATTCCTGTACTTAAGGGAAAACCAAAAGGCCACAGCAGACATAGAGGGAATATGAGAGTGGGGCCACTGTGTAATGACACTTCTTAACACTCTCCCAGCTTCCAGGATTTTGTGGCTCAGAGATTCACTGAGCTGGAAGATGTGTTTTTATTTAATAGAATTTCACAGATTTGTTCTGCATTCGTTTGTCCAAAGAGATGCTTTTTCAACATAAGTTGAACTGTGACCACACTCAAAGTGAGGGAAGTTCTTGAATACGTGCAGCATAGACTCTGAGTGCATAGCATCTAGTTCTCTTTGGCAATAACTCCCTAGCTGCTTTCAGATCCTTCAGGAAGATTTTAAACCATGCTTTAGAAAATCACAACTATAAAGAAAAGTTTCTCTTACTTCTGACATTTTTCATTGTACTTTAAAGGATGGTTATGCACAGGCTTGTTTCAGAGACATAAGCATAAGTCACTAGTGGATAACAGTAATGGTTAGATCTCAGGCTGGTGAGGTGATACATTTAGATTGTCTGGAAATCTTTTTACTTTTGGCAGTTTGTCCCTGACTATATTCATTCCCAGTACAACAACAGCAGATATTCATTGTTCTGGCATATCAGAAGAGCACAACAAAAACCTTGCCAAAATTAAAGCTTCCATTCCTCACTGCAAAGCCTACTGAAAGTTGAGGGTTAGTTATGTATTAGTTACACACCGCAGTTTATGTAGTCATGCCCCATTGATCTACTGCCCTTGCAGCACTTAAGTCACTTAACGTTCTTTTTTTTTCCCCAGCAGTATTCAAATTAATGTAAATTTCAAAACATAGAGCTATCTTTTCAGATTGTAATCACACTTCATGAGTTTGCACTGAGTGTGAGATAACATAAAATGTCATTTTATGTTGCACTATTTTCAGTTTGTCAGTGGCAACAATTAATATCCTCAGTTGAAATATTTAAGTAGTTAGGAGGATCTCCAAGTGACTGTGATTATAAAAAAATGTAGACACCTAATAATCCTCTTTTCAGAACAGGGTGTACAGAAAAGCTCTTGCAGTGTTTGGTCAGCATTTTTTGAAATGTTCACAAAGCCCAGTTCACAGGGTACTGAAGCATATGAACTACCACCTTATCAGGAGTGGTGTGATCTTGTGACCTCTGACAATCTGTCCTCATTGCTTTGTTTTCTAGTATTATATTTGTAATACAAGATGAAACATTTCTGCTTTATCAGTCGATTACCACTTTATGGTGCCTTGAATCCTCGCTTGGCTCAGGGATATCACAAGATCACCATGTGCTCAAACATTAAGGAACTTCTCTTTCTCACAGTGAGAAAGTGAGAGAGTGTAGGAATTATTCCCAGCTGATGTATCTTTTTAGAGAATAATGATTCTGGATATCCATACATGTCTAACATGTCTGTAATTATTGCTATAGATAAAAATAGACTCATTTGAACCATGTACTGGCCTCTGAGATTCTTTTATCCCCTTTCTATTAGTTTTTTTCTTAATTTTCTCCTTTTGCTTATAGTGCTACTGTGAATTACTGCAGGACAGTGCAGAAGACTTTGATGCTAGTGTAGCACTTGCCTGAATAAAATCTGTAGAAGATTTCAGCAATTAACCTATAAACGTCTTGATCTGTTTTGGCTAGCATGAAGATTTTTGCTAACATGTTAAAGTTACCTGTATAAACTTCCTTGACACTTTTGCTAAAAATGATTCCAGGGGAGATTGAGGAAACTTGATCAGTGAGTTGGCTGTTCCTGCAGAGCTACATTTGTAGAACCAGTAGAATCAGTGCATGTATAGATAAATGATGCACTTCAGAGGATCGACATGTTTTTTTGTAAAGGAAGTCACGTCTCATAAATCTCTTGGAACTTTCTGAAGGTGCAGTCAAGTATGTGGCTGATTCAGTCTTCCTGGATTTCCAGAAAGCTCTTAAGGAAATGAGGAAGCCTTTGCACAAAAGAGAAGATCATTCCACAGATAATTAAACAATTAATATACAAGGGTAGGAGAAAATGGTTAATTTTAGTTGTGAAGAGAGAACATCAGCAGCACATTATGGTAAAATGTGATAAAACTGATGTGATGAGGTCAACAGCAACAGCACAGTCATAGGAAATTGGAAAGGTACAAGCAGCAAGGTGAGAAAGTCTTCCCATTATGTCAGTTTATACAGGATAGGAAGAAGGAATTGCATGTGGTCATTACTGGACTGAGTGACTGGAATTTCAAATTATGGATGAATTCAGTTGTAGATAAATATTAAGTGGTATTCATGGACATATGCACTCCCTATTTAAATAGTAACTTATTGTTTCTGAACACAATATTATAACTCACAAATGAGATTTTAGTTATTAATATGTGGATATATCAGCTCAATACCAATCACCTACTCTAGGTGATCCTGCTCTGGCAGGGGGGTTGGACTAGATGATCTTTCGAGTTCCAAATCTTAACGTTCTGTGATTCTGTTATTCTGTGAGAAAGCAAGGATAGCACTGAGAACTATTAGGAAAGAAATAGAAGACAGATTGTATCAGTATGCCACTGAATCTTGAATGTGGCATGCAGTTTTGCTTTGTGAACTGAAAAAGAATATAGCAAAACTAGAAAAGGTCTAGTGAAAGCCAGCAAGATATGGAAGAGCTTTCCCACTACGACCAGGACACTTCAGTTTGGAAAAGAGATAACCAGAGAGAGATACGACTAAGTGCTACAAAATCACAAGACGCCTGGAGATAGTGAGGAGAAAAAGGTTGTTTGACAGTTTTTCCAAGAGACTAATAGTAGGTCATTGTGCCAAATTAGAAGGAGGGAGATTTCAAATAAAGGAAAATGGAAGTAGTTCATCACCCAATGTGTAGTTTAGCTGTTGCAAGAAATCCCTTGTCAAGGGGTTGTGTGGACACTGAGTGTCCATGCATTCAGAAAGCAACCAAACATTTATAGAACAGTATCCATTAAGGGTTATCACATGCAAAGCCTATGACATCTGCCCCTAGAAGCCAACAAGCGGCAAATTGCTAAAGGATGGGAAAGTATTCTGAGAATGTATCAGGACACGAGCGCTCTTTTCTGACACTTTTTCCTAGGAATTAGCTGTTAGGATGGCCATGGCTTTGATATAACCCCATAGAATTGTGACACCATTTTCTGTCCTGGCAGAAGTACGTACCCTTACAAATGTTCCTTTAAAGATATCACAGAGTTCTCCATCTTATTCCTTTGTTTCAATTTTACATCACAATGCAGAGCAGAATACAAATAAAACAACAAAAATAGATAATTTCAAAATTTCTAACCTCCACTTTCCTCAGTATATGTTAAGTGCCAAAAGCTCTGTTCTGCAAATGAAGGG
>NW_010161832.1:0-26231 GCF_000695765.1 Mesitornis unicolor | reverse complement strand
TTTCCCTACTGTGCATTTCTACGCTGTTTGTGTATGCAGCACACAAACTATGCACAGCGGGTGTCATGTTAAGCTCTTTTCTAATATGTTTGGATGAGCTGCTTCTAATTAGTTATCCTTGCAGAGCGAGAAAATGTGGTAAACACGGTCATGGAGGCTGTCTACCTAATAGCCCAGTTAAGTCATTGTTCTTTGGGGTCTGGTTGGAAGTTGCTGCCACATGGGAAATAGAAATAGGCTATGCATGCTTTTTTAAGGAGGATCCATCATGGCTTCTGCAAAGAATTATAATGGTAGTCCAGGCACCAGTGTGCAGATTGCTGTGTATTTCACATCTATAGTTACACTAAATATTTGCTATCATTTACTAATGTCAGAGCTGCAGCTGGGTGTATTGAATAGTAGTCTAAAGACTATCCTAAAAGGTACAACTCTGAGCATTTCAAATATTAACATCTCATCTAAATGTTTCAGCCAATATAGTCTGGATCAAGCTGAGACATCAACAGCGAACACAGTTAATGAATACTGATTAAGTAGCCCAACATGAAATATTTTCATCTATATGGAGGTTATTGTCTTTATTAAATTTCTTGTAATACACTTCTCACACATACTAGGTTGTTTATCTAGACACCTGACTGGCAAGCCCCTGTTCATGAGTAAGCTGACTCAGCATTATGAATGTTGAAAATGGGTCCAGTAGTCTTGTTTAAAGATGATGTTAGCCCATTTAATGCTCTTCAGTCCCTAATTTAGATCAATGCAGATAAACGGTGATCTAATGTCTAGTTTTCTGCTGATGCTAGCCTCAATGTCACACATTAGATAGTGGCAACCTGTGATTTGCTCTAGTGCTAGACCTGCAGTGACCCAGCTGCAGCTCAAGTTGGCTTCACACCTGCTTGGAACCATGCTAAGCTCCACTGGTGCCACAGGGAGCAGCAGTTCATAACCTTGAGGATTTGTGCGGATGCAGTTGTGCCAGATGGTAGCTATGTATAGTGTGGGGAGAGCTGACGTGGCATCTGGCTTGAGCTACTAAAACCCTAAATATGCTTCACTTTAAAATAAACATCTGATATAAGTAACATCTAAATTGAGGGTCTTATCCAAACACAGTATCAAATGATGGTCTAATCCTACACTACTCTCAATTACTGAAAATTCAGGGTACATCCTTGTCTGGGATGCTATATTAGAAAGTCTAGGATTCCTTTTGTAACCCCTGAGACTAGATAGCTCCAATCAAAGGAGCTTTAAAATAGCAGCTCTAAAATTGTCAAAAGCATGCTATTGCTAGCTAGCTTTACTTGAGTCTATAAAAGCAGTGATGACCTAGCTTGTGGCTTGGCATTATTTTAGAGAACAAGGCAGACAATAGAGGAAACTCTGCCAACACTAATATCACATTTCTAAGAACCTTCCAAGCAGTATTAGTCCAAATTAATTATATGGGGTAAATGAAAATTTACCTAGTAAGTACCATTTTCATGAAAACAGCAGTGAATTAAAAATGGACTAGTAGAAGCTATGTATAATTTTAAAATGTTTATGCTGCTAAATTCTCCCCCTCCATTCAACTGAAGTTGATGGGATCTCCCCAGAGTAAAACAAAATAGATGTGACTTGGTGGAGAGGGAACAAGTCTCATTCACATGAGCAAAACTTTCACTTCAGACTGAATGCGTGCAGGAATTCCTATTTTATTCAGTCAGTCTATCATAGATGTCATCCAGAAATGCCTACATGAAGAAATTTATTCGTTAAAAAAGACCTACTTGTATGTTCTATATACGGTCCTTTGTCCAACCTCCTTCTCCTCACCTGGACTTGAACTTTGGGCTGCATTGCATGCTGAAAAGCTTAGCTTTTTTTGCTTGTTAGTTTTAAACTGTTAATAGAAATGTATCTTGGTGTGGCATATTCTACTTCAGAGGTTTAGTCATTGCACTCCGTGATAGAGTGGCTAAAGGCTTTACTATTGTCCTTTTTCAATTAGACAAAACTGAAGAAGTGCCTTTGTGCTCATGAACATAAAGTAAAATTTTGTGCTACCACTGAAGTGACAAAAATGACAAAATTAACACAATTCATGGAGAAATAAAAAGCCCCAATGAAAATGCCATTCAAAAGTAGGGATTTAAGTTCCTATTTGTTCTGAGAAGTATGAACTCTGTTCCTGTTGGTTATGGATCCTCTTGTACAAACAGTTATTTAAGATATATAAGGCAGTGATTTTCTGATGAAAATGTGAAACTCTGAGGAACTGAATTAATCTCTAAAGACTTTCTTTGCAGGGGTTTAGTGTAATGCACAGATTTTTCATTGTAAATCTGAGAAGACAAATTTTGCTTCCTTGTCTGCAGCTAATGGCTTCCTGCCAGGGCTCATGGTATTTCTAACATATTTAAAATTCCAATTATCTGAAGTAATAGTGACCCTCTGCCCTTCTAAAATTTTTAGCTTTACACATAGGGAGTGAAGTTAAAAAGCAGATGGTGAAACTGGGAAACTGAATGCTGCTTCTTACCTGACTACAATATTGTCTAACTCTACCCATTCTTTTTGCCTTTTTTTTTCTTTTTCCTGCCATGGAATTAATCTGTATTTTTGCTCAAAGGAGAAACCTAGAGAGCTATAAATCAGCATAGTCTATGTTTTCTTAAAACATAAACAGTATATGGTGTGCTCCAGTTCCTGCTGGAAGTCTCTTAAACTAACAAGCTATTTGAGTCATTCATTGTAACAGCTCATGGGAAGTGCATGGCCTGTACAGTCCTTCCGTTTTCCTGCGGAGTCATTCATCTTTTACAAATGAGTTTTTGACACCCAGGACACTTCTAGACAAGTAAACCCATTTTCTAGGAAAACTTTACTCAATACTAAGTTCTTTCATTTGGTGGCCTTCAAAATTATGTACCTACTTGTTGTCAAGTTTACATTATTTGTGTGTTTATCTAATGGATCCACCCAAAGTAAATCCACGTGTGATTAAGGATGTAGAAATGCACTTCTTCATATGTAAAATGGTGTTACTCACATTGCACTGAGATCACTCCACATTTACCTGGCTGACCATTCCTGTGTTTCTTCTATCTTTGCCTCTGGAAACAAATTGGCATAAGAATAAGAGGACATGAGGAGCACAGGAGTAAGATGACTTCAATCCTAATGGCCTTGGTAATGCACTCAGTTCACTGTGGGTCTCAAATGCTGACAGATCACTTAACTGAAGAACCTGCAGGCAATTGAGCAGTGTCACTGAAAGCTCAAATCTCAGTTTGTAATCACTGACGCACAAACTGTACTGAAGACCACCCCATATACATCTCAGTCAGAACCAGGTACTATTTTTCCTTCCTGGTGAAAAAGTCAGAGACTGGTTCAGCCTTCCGTATTAGGGACAAAACTAAATTTGCCATTTAGGAAAAACCAGGGAGAGCAAAGAGACATGAGCAATTTAAAGTGGGGTACTTCAGCTTTTGGAGAATGCTATCTCCAGATGAGGTGAACTGTCATCCTTCTCCTTACCATGTTTATATAGGTGATCCATTCGTCAACTGTGTCTACTTACGGACTGGGTCTATTAATACCATCTGTACACAAAGGCACATAAAAGCTTTATGAAGCACTAAATAGAGTGTCATGGCTTCCAGAAATGTTCACAAGGTCTTTCCTTCAATTTCAAAATATTTGCCATTTTTTTTTCTAAAATCTAAGCTTAGTTCCAGTTTTTCTTACTGGTAAATTTATTAAGACTCTGGAGATAACATTTAAGTTTCAATATTACATTTCAACAAGAATGACAAGTAACTTCTTTAAAGCAATCTAAACAATAAAGTACAGGAGCTCTGCAGCATTCATTCCCTCCTTGTTCCCTCTTGGGGTACCTACATATTGACTATTCAGTTAATATTTTTTTATGATTTCAGGTGAAACTGATTTTCTCTGGAGCTTTTCCTAGCTCAGTATCATTCCAGTGCTATAAACCTGAAGAAAACATAACAAAATAATGGTCAGAAAAAAAATCAGAAAATGATCAGTATGAATCCTGACACTAAACAAAATATATCCAATTACTCTTATTGCAATTTTGTTTGCAAGTCCTGTTACACTCGAGTTCATTTATACGTGACAGAGACAGTGATGAATTTCTGTAGACATCAATTCACTAAACAGAATGAATTTACTCTTCTCATTCCTAGCCATGGCCTTCAGACTTCAAATCAAGCATGTAGGTCTCACTTTCCAATCCAAAATCCTATTTCCAAAAGTATTCAAACAGGTCTAGCAGCAGCACACTCCAAAGTAATACAATCTTACCTGTTAGGGTTTTGTCCTCTCAGTTGTTGTAGCTCACTACTTAGTGTTCTTTGTTAATACTGAGGAGGATCTACATGCCAAGGTACAGTCATTTAAGAGTAAACCTCTTTTAATACTGTCAAATGCAGAAATCAAACATATTTTTCACTTGCAGGAGTATACAGATTTTTTTTCACTTTTCTTGCTTTTATCATAAAGAAGTCTTGTGTTTATAACTCAAAAAAAGAAGTAAGAGAAAACAAATTGTTATCCCAGCTACAGAGATTTTTCACTCTATTAACTGTCCTGTGGTGCTCTTGGGTTAAGGAAAAGCAGGTAAGATTAATACCACCTAATCATTTTATCACATACCACCATTATGACTCAGCAATGTTTTGGACTGTATGAGAGTAGTAAAACTTACTACACACTGTAGATGACTTTTCGCTAGCTGTGTTACATCAAAAGTTTTGTTACTTCTATTTGCAGATATACCTCTTACTGAAATAATTTTTTTGTAAATTTCATTTTGAAGATGAAAACATTGAACTTGCACTATTCCTGAGTACTTAAATGCTTACTCTTCCTTGTTAGCCATCTAAATTCTTACTTAGTCTCCAGGTTTGTACTCAAGTTACTGACAAAGATCTTGTCCCGCTACCTTGAGATCCTGGATTTTCCATCTTCTATTGCTTTTTCCAGCCATTCATACAGATCAGCTTCCAACATAAACTATCTCACTTGTTCAGATATCACATTCACTCACTTGTCCAGCAACTTTGATTTCCTTTTGCTCTCTCATAACCCTTCATTATGACAGTCTTTCATTATCCATTCCACTTCATATGCCTGGGAACTAATCTTCTCTACAACCATATACACTGCTTCTTTAATACAAGCTGATCTATTGTCGTTACTGAAATATGACTCAAACTTACCAGTCTTACTTCACTACTGCACATTATGTCTGATTCGGTGCCAGCTGGCAGTGGATGGGAAAACCCAATTACTTCACTGAGCTTCTGAATGAGTCTGGAAAATGATGATTTGCTCACATATTAAAACGCCTTGTGTTCAAGCAAGAACAACAGTGGCCCTCATGTTCTATGATACTTAGTGTTTTATACGCTAGGAGTCCCAAATTATTTCTTAGACTAATTTTGTTACTGATGACTCTAGAAAAAAAAGTAAGGAGATTTGTATCACTGAATTTAGTTGAATCTGCTTTGGGGCAAAGCAGGCTGACACCTTCTGATCTTGGAGGTAAAATGTCTTAGAAATAATAGCAGTTCAGGCTTTAAGTCTTCTTCTTGAAACAAATACCAACACCCTTTTCCCTGAGTTCAAAGTAGCTGGATCCTACTCCTACAATTATGGAATTAACAGAGCTTGTCAGTGGATTATGAAATCATTTTATATAATACTTTTGATAACATAAGATAGGAAAGTATTCCAAATCATGCATGTGGGAGTGTAGCAGGGACTAAGGGAAAGGTGAGTGGGTGGGTGGGGATCACATGCCACTCTGCAGACAGTGTGCACTCATGGCTGCTTCATTTGCCTCCTGGCACCACATTGGCCACAATACAGGTACCCTCAGGCTACAGTACTGATTTGCAATGGCAGAGGTGGGAGGACAGGCCATGTCTCTTGACTGCAACGCAGGATCATAGGATAATTCAGGCTGGAGGGAACTCAAGAGGTCTCTGATCCTACCTCCTGTTAGGAGCAGGGTCAGCTCTGAGATCAGACCAAGTTGTACAGGGTTTTATTCAGCCTGGTCTTGAAACTCTCCAAGGATGGTGAGAGACTGTACAGACTCTCTGGGCAACCTGTTCCAGAGCTTGACTATCATCAGAGTGAATAAAGTATTTCTTTTCCTTATTTGAGTCCTTTTTCCTTTTTCCAGCCTGAACCTCTCTTGTTTCAGCTTATGCACATTGTGTCATGCCCTCCCACACTGCTGTGAAGAGCCTGACTCCATTTGCTTGATGACCTCCTTCCATGCACAGGCAGACTACTGCTGATCCCCCCCAAAGCCATCTCTTCTTCAGGCTGAACAAGACTTTGTCCCTCAGTTTTTCCCACAGTCAATTGCCCCAGGCCTTGATCGGCTTGGGCGCCTCCACTGAACTTGCTCCAGTTTGTTAATGTCATTCTTGTATTGGGAAGCCAGAACTGGGTGCAGTATTTGAGACATGGTCTAAGACATGTTAAGTAGAGAAGGATAAACTCTTCCCTTGATGTCCTGGCTGTATCCCTCTGAATACCTCCCACGAAGCTGTTGGCTGTCCTTGCAGCCAGGGCACACTGCTGGCTCATGTCCAGCTTGTGCCTGCCAAGGCCCCCAGGTCCCTTCCTGCAAAGCTGCTCCCAGCTGGGCAGGAACCAGCCTGTGTCCTTGCACCAGAGCTTTCTGCCTGCAGGCAGCTCTTGGTGTTTGTCCTTGATGAATTTCAACTGGTTTCTGCTGGACCATTCCTCCAACCTGTCTAGGTCCCTATGGATGGCAGCCCTGACCATGGGTGTGTCAACAATTTTCCCTCAAATTGGTGTCATTTACAAACTGGACAAAAGTGCAGTCATGTCATTGATAAAGATGTTAAGTGGGACAGGTTGCAGGAAAAGCCTCACAGTGTTCCACTTGTTACTGGCTTACAGACAAAGTATAACCCATTAACCCTGACCCTTATGAACCTAATGAATGAGGTTTTAGATGGATAGTTGTCCATCCATCCAAACTGTAACATCCTAACCTGGATACAAAACTGCTGTGTAAGACTGTGTTGAAAGCCTTGCTGAGATCAAGAGAAATGACATGCAGTGCTCTACTTTTGTCTAGAAACTGAGATCCCAATCACAGGAGGCAATCAGGTGGGTCAAGTGTAATTTACTCTTGGTAAATTAATGCTTAATTATCTCCCTGGGGACCATTGGAGTGAGACTAATTAGCATGTAGTTCTTCAGGTTGAACTTCTGGCTTATTTTTTTTAGGATGCATTTGACTTTTGCCTTCTTTAGTCATTGAGCACTTCCTCTGGCTGTCCAGGGGTACAGCTCTAGATAGGCCTTGAGAGGGAGGCCCTGCCAGGTAGTGTCCTTGCTCTGGCTCCCCCTCAGACACTTGGTTTGGATGAACAAAGTTCACCTGGAACAGAAAACAACACATTGCTTTGGGTTTCCCTTTTTAACACAGTGGTAAATTTCCATCAAACAGAGAGGAAACCAAAATTCTACTGCTGTCAGCACACACAGAGCACAGATTGATGCCCTTCATGTGTGTGCCCACATGCACTCATGGGTAAAATTTTGGAGCCCTGCTGTAGAAACAGGGAAAAGTAAGGGATATGAGGCTGGGCTGAGGAGCTGCTGCTTTACACCAGGTACCAAAATTTCCCATTCTAAACTTCTGCAGCAAGCTGAAAAGACTTGAGAAACTTTCTTCAGTGACCTCTAACAAAAAAAAGAAAGACTCTAAGATTTCCCTCTGTTTATTTATATTTGGTCAGAGCATATGGTGGTATTTTTTCACACTTGAATCATTCAAAAACAGCTCCACAGATTTTACTCAGACATCCAACATAATCACTTTTGGGCTGAGTTTGAGTGTGGAAAGTTGAAGCCAAGAGGAATTTGAATTATGAGCAATGGGAAAAAGGGATAAGGAGGCAGGAAAGCCACTGTATTTCTAACTATGCAGTTCTAACTACATCACAAAAAGCCTCACAGTTTCAACTGCTTTCATATTCTAATTCCAGATGAATGAACATCACATATTTGTATAGGTAATATGGGAAGGAGTTTTAAAAGTTGCAAGGGGAAGTAGCCTGCAAACATCAAAACATCAGACAGTGTTCTGGTTGTGTGTAACCAATCACTTAGGGGAAGGGAAGGGGAAATTAAATCTTTTGAGGCGGTTGACTTAATGAGCAGATGCAGAAAGTTTATATGATTCATGAGCTGGAGCAAACGGTATCATCTAGCTAACTGTATTTACCAAAGTCTTCTGAGAAAGGAGAGTTGGTGCTGTTGCATGGTATGGGTTAGCTCAGTGACAGTCCATGGATTGGTTACATTGGTTACATGGATTGGTTACATGGTTACATGCCATACTGGCATCAGTAGGAGAAGGTTTACTCTACAAAATACCAGATTGATTTTTTTGAGAAGAAATAACAAAGGGAGAGAGAAAGATGCCTTGTCTATGTTTCAGTGTAGACTGAAGTGTGCTACATCACAAATATTCTGTATTCCTTATGTGAAGAAAGAAGACAGCATGAGCAAGGGTAAATACGCATAATGACAGCAAAGCAAGCATTTGTGTGTTCATGAAAGCTGCTGCCCTCTGTTTCTCTGGTGGTCAGTCTCTCCATGCCTAGCATGGAATACCTGGTGATGTGTAAATTATCTCTGATAACTAAAAGCAGCTGCCTTCCCTTTCTGTGTCAGTAAGTCTCAAATTTGCTGTTGCTTAAAAAAAACTTCTTAGCAGCTGTCTGTATGAATTTGAGGGGCAGCTTGGAAAGCTGAACTTGAGCATTTTCTGAAGCAGTACTGGCAGGCAGCCTAAGACAGTAGCCCAGCTAAGTACAATATACTCAGTTTTGTGTTTGGGTCCCAGAGACAATCTGTCCAGCGTGGATTTTCCTTTTGAGCAAAACAGGAGTCTTACCACTTCCATGGAAACCTCTGGGAAGTTCATCCTTCCAGCTAATACAAAGAAAAATACTCACTGCTTTTTAACATAAAGACACAAATGAAAATACTGTTATAAATAAAAAAACAAGAGCCTACTGACTTAATCCAGTGAGACTGCTGTAAAAGTGTACCATGTGCTAGCATTCAGCTAAATCCAGAGGGCTGCTTTCAGCAACAGGGAGACAGGAACTTCAGTTTACCCTTTTGCTTAGAGCAAAGTGGTGAAAGCAGCACAAATGCCCAGGTCCAGTAAAAAGGGATTAAAATAAAGAAGTAATTTCTGTCCAAACTCAGTGAGGTATGACCTAGTGTAGCAGTTCAGTCTTGAAGGGTGCTCATTCAAACATATAGGTGGTTCATTTAGAATGTGATCCAGGGGAAATTCAAGTTTCCTGTAGACTAGACATTTAAATTTATTTCTGAAACACTGCAGTGACTTCTAATTAGTGAAAATTTATATGAGCTTTACTGTACAAATACACATTAATGAAATACACACACACACACACACACACCCCCCACACACACCCCAAAACTCAAAGAATATATTTTGTTGCAACAAAATACTGCTTTCAAGCTTAACCAAAATTGAAACAGAAGAAGAAGAAGATACACAGAAAAGACAAAGCATCGTTTGTCATGTTAAGACCAGGATGTTCCTGAAAAATTGTTAGTTCCCTTTTCACAGTGTCATTCCCAACATCAGTTATGCCTGCACCTTCTGAGGATGCATTAGTGACAGGGAAGTCAGAGGAAATGGTTAGACCTACTGGATCTGTTCTGGTTCAAGTCAGTTGAATATTCAACTGCCTGTGAGTTTGAAATTGCCATGGCCCAGAAGAAGCTTGAATGCCTAAAGAGCCCTTTTCCATGTATGCGAAAAGGTCAGAGCAATTGTGTGGTTCTATGCTTCACTGTACCATAATGTCTGAGGAGATTCTCAGCTTATCAATGGTAGTGTTAGTGCAAGAAATTAGAGCTGCATTTTGTACATATTCCATCTTGTTTATGTTGTTTCCTACTATGCTTCATTCCTCTGAAATGGACTAACCTAATTCTTGTATATAATTGTGGGTAAGGCCATTGTATTTTCTTGAGAAAATAAATCCGCCCTGTGCTTGATGAGAACTCCATATGCACAGTTACATTGTTTTGGTCAAAGAGGCATCTAAATACACATTTCTTGTACACCACAAGTAAAATTTCATACTATCCTAGACTGGGAGGAGAAAATACAGGAAAGGAGCCAAACTCCATTGTTAGACTACCAAAGTTTAAAAGAACAAATGTTATAATTTGTCTTGTTACACATTGAAGACAACTTAAGAGCAGCTTGACTGAAGACCCATCATGCTTTCTGTCACTAGGCTTGTGAAGGGTTTGAAGTAATTATGTCAATCTCCCTGCATGGAGCACAGCTTACTACTTCTCTGGCCCGTTTGGATTAAGATTTCATGAATCCCAGGCTCCTTAGAGCTTGCTTTTTCCACTGGAAGGAATTCAGGGCTCTAAAGTTTCACCACTGTTCTACAAATAGATCATACAGAACCCACAGTAACTTGTTCAGTTTTCACTTTTATTTTCAAGTTTTCATATGAAATCATAATGTCTACGGTTAAATTTACTACCCTCTTGCTGTGAAGAACAGTCCTTGAACATGCTTAATATACAAAAATCCAACAACACTTATCCAAGAACAAATATTTCTGTAGAAGCTTGGAATTTTCCCAGAATTACCAGTGATTCACCAGGTCCACAACTTTGGCAGACATAAATTAGCATAGCACTAATAAATGAGGTTATGTCATCTACATCAGCTGAAGATACACCTCACTGTGCACCACAGAGAAATTTGATGAAGAAATACCCGTTTTATGATCTCACTGATGTATCATATGGTCTACTACTGATGTGCTTTTGTTACTCCTCCCTTTGTGACTTTACTTGAAAAGCAGTAGCATCTGCAGGCCACAAACAGAAGATGGAAAGACTGCAGTAGTTCTCTGTTAGCTGTTTTGTAGATGACTATGAGTCAGAACAGAACACTTTTCAAGAAATGTGCATTAAAACCATGAGGATTTCCAATCTGAAAACAATGACATGTTCTGGACCAAGTATCTTTCCAGAAATTAAACAGTAAGTTATAAAATAGGTCGGTTCTCAAGTATTTTGGAATTACTGCAGTTCAAGATTTTTGTGGTGAAAGCATAACCTTTGAAACTGTTATTCCACAAACAAATGGCAAGCTCTGTCCTTCTTCACACAAACACAAGATTTGATTGCATCTGTAAAAACTGCTCCCAAAGCATTTCCTTTGGCTGATGTGGAATGCTGACTATTCATTAAATCAGACACAGAAAGACTTTTTCTGGCCCTTATGAACTTCTGAAGCTTTGGAGGCTAACAGCTGCTTATCTTGTGAGCAGAATTTCCTGTTAGTATCCTTTCAGCCTATTTGCTCACTAGAAGCACAACAAATGTCAACAAAAAAACACATTGTGTTCCAGTTTTTAGAGACAACTGAGAAATCTCAGATGCTTTACACTTCCCAAATAGACTCCTGTTCTATTAATGAATGTACTATTATGACATTGCTCAGATCTTGTTTAATTCTGGTGACTGTAAGTTGGAGTCAAATTGTAAGGATGTTGAAGGATTGACGATATAAATATCATGTTCTTGTAACATACAATGAACTTCCAATAGCAGTGCTAGCAATCATTTTAGGAAAGATTGAACAATTTTAATTATAAAAAAATGGATTTTTTTTTCTTGCTATAACAGATTCTCAGTAAATCTGTTGTTCTGACTCCCTTCAGATTAGCTAATAAGCAATGACTTTGGCTGCAAAAATTAGATACCTCCCATTTTCTCTATCTGCACCACTTCCAGAGTTATCTCCCCCAGCCAATCCCAGCTATGGTATCGGTGGAGGATCTGTGGACTAACCCATTCTTGGGAAGAAAGGCAGCAAATGTACTGTGGTCAACACTCCCAATCCTACAAATGATGCACTATAACTTTCATTTGGCCAAGAGACAGAAGATGGGAACTGTTGTTTACTTCCTGTATGTGGAAGATTGAGTGGGCAAGGCAATGATTTTCCAGGAGTCTCATTCCAAGATAAGGTAGGGTAAGCCTGGGCATAGCAAGAGCCCAGGACAGGTAAGCAATATTCATTAGTGCACCCTCTGTAGTGCTCCCAAAACTGGGAGGTAGAATTAATGATCAGATCCTGCTCTAGGAGTATAGACCCACTGCTCACCCAGCAGGCAATCCGGGATGTTTGAATTACTCGAGAGCTGGTTTTGGCCACTCTTGCATAAGCTTAAAATAGAAAACAAGAGGTATCAGTTTTAAACAGAGAGAAATTTTAAGTCAGTAAGTGATATTTTTGTAGGACCTAAAGATAAACCTGCTACTCCTTCAAAAGTTCACTCAGATTGCAAATAGTTGAGATGAGTCATTCCCCTCCGGTTAAAAATGGCCTGATGGGATTCTGCTTGATTTATAATTTGGTAAATTAGCAGAAGTATGAAGCTTTCTGATAACACCATTTCTAGCAATGCCTGCTGCATCAAACTGCACTGATCTACTCTCCCCAAGTGTACTTTTCACCAAGAAAAAATCTTCTGGGTGGCTCACCAGTTCCTATTGGAGCAGGACATGCAAGTGCAGCAAACAGTGCTGCTCTGCTTATTTCCAGGGATGTAACCTGAAAACTATGCCTGCTTTCCCAGAGGCTGGGCGAAACACATGACAAATCATTTATTTTGCTTAAGACACTACTGGAGAGTGTTCATACGCAGCAGAAAGCCAAGCATTTAAGAAGACCACCCACCATTCAGGTCTTACAACTACATTGCCTTGAAGTCCTTTGATAGCATTTAGTGGTGCTCGTTGTGCGCAAGTCTGTGGTGCTCAGTGATCCCACCCAAAAGGCGGGAGCCAATTGTGAAGCTATGAGAATTATGCACTGCAGAGCTTCACAGTGTTTGAAGGAAGTGATCCTCCTGCTGGCCTTGCAAGATGGACAATATCAAGAGAAACGGCTTTGTGCAAGAAAACGAGCTCTGTGAGCAATTTGAGTTACTGTAACAAGTGGAAGCCTGTTTTCCAGACCCCTGTAGTTGATGTTCAGTGTCTACCGCACACACGTTATGCTGCATGTGCACACAGCAACTGCAAACCATGTGTATAATAAAATCAGACCATCCAGAAATCTGTGCAATATATCTGGCCTCATTTATGTAAGATGTTGACTTGCTATGTACATGTGCCACAAAAGAGACTTCCTTAACATGCCCTTAATAACTTTTTGCCTCCTTACTCCAATCTCTACCTAAAGATGTGTCCAAAATTTTTTGTAAGCCCAAGGCATTCAGGATGCTCACATGAGCACTTTCTGATGTTCATGAGGTGTGAGCTCACATTGCAACCTCTCCCTAAAGTGAAGCAAAAACAAGACTCTTCAGTAAAGTAGGTAATTTCTTTAATGAGCACATGCAAGCTTTTCATGTAAGATGTCTGTCATTATTGGATAAAACTCCCCAATAGGTTCAAAGTTGTGGAGGTGATGGGGGAAAGAAGTTTAGACTTTGCATTTTTGCTTTCAAACATTCTATTTTCCATACAAACCTTGCTAAATCTAGAGCATCAATAGTGGGACTGTCAACATTGTCCTGTACCCTGGAGTCCAGAAGGCTCTTTTTGTTGTCATGGTATGAATTTTAGAGCTTGTCAGCAAATAAAAAATGTGAATTCTCTGCTTATTGACACATATATATGTACCTTTTCCATAAGATGTTGCATTCCTATTTGCAGTTGAAACCAGACACTGTTCAAGATTACGGCATCACAAACTGAAGAGGGATCCACAAGCCATGTACAGTCTGACTTAGAGTTTATTACATGGAATACAAGTATAATTTTATCTGCTTGTAGCTGAAAGATACTTTAAATTAGCTGCTTTATAAATAATCAAGCATATAAAAAAATCCACATGAGTATTAATCTGAAGGTGGCTCTGGATTCCTACTCACAAGCCGTACAGTTCAAACCTAATGATCTTCCCATATGAAGGGGGATAGTCAGCCGTTCCTAAGGATGCTTTCCCTTATAGCAATGTCTTGGGTATTGATTCATTGTTTTCACTAGCATTTCAAAAGCATTTAGCTTGGCTAGAGCTCTATAAAAGATTGCTGTGAACTGTACTGCTGTACTTATGTAGGCACTGCTGAATACAATAGGAAATAGGATATATTTACATTTTTGTGAGAGTTTCCTGAGTTAAAGTAATGTGCTTACTACTTTGAAGTTGAGCACAGTTTCTCTTTCTGCTCTTCCTCAGCCTGAACTCTCGTGTGTGCAGCATAACTGTAGCATCACGGTGCAGGTAAAGTCATAGAATCATAGAATCACAGAATGGTTTGGGTTGCAAGGCACCTTAAAGATCATCCAGTCCAACCTCCATGCCATGGGCAGGGACACCTCCCACTAGACCAGGTTGCCCAAAGCCCTGTACAACCTGGCCTTGAACACTTCCAGGGAGGGGGCATTCACAACTTCCCTGGGCAACCTGTGCCAGTGTCTCACCACCCTCACAGAACAGACTTTGTTCCTAATATCTAGTCTAAATCTACCCTTTTCCAGTTAAAAACCATTCTACCTCATTCTATCGCTACCTGCCCTTGTAAAAAAGCCCTCCCCAGCTTTCCTGTAGGACCCCTTCAGGAATTGGAAGACTGCAATAAGGTCCCCCCTCAGTCTTCTCATCTCCAGGCTGAACAGCCCCAACTCAGCCTGTTATCACAGGAGAAGTGCTCCATCCCTCTGATCAGCTTCGTGGCCCTCCTCTGGACTTGCTCCAACAGCTCAATGTCCTTCTTATATTGGGGGCCCCCAGAACTGGTTGCAGTACTCCAGGCGGGGTCCACCAGAGCAGAATAGAAGGGCAGAATCACCTCCCTTGGTCTGCTGGTCACACTTCTTTTGATGCAGCCCAGGATGCTGTTGGCCTTCTGGGCTGCAAGAGCACATTGCTGGCTCATGTTGAGTTTTACATCGACAGACACCCTCAAGTCCTTCTTCTTGGGACTGCTTTCGAGCCAAGTCATTGATTTTCTAACCATTCCCATATTTTCCATGGTTACAAATGTAGGCGTGGGTGGAAACCTGGATCTGAGTGCTTGGGCTTGTGTGGTGGCTCATCCCTGCTAATTTCATACTTTGTCTGTGCTTGTGAGCCATGCCATAGGGAACACGTGTGTTGTCCCCTTTCAGCTCATAACTTCATCTACCCATGTTTGCAGAAGGGTAAGGAGGAGAGGTCCTAGATTTCTTTTCTCCAAAATATGAAATGACATTTAACAAAGAAGATTTTGTGTAACCCGTGTAAATGAACAGTAAGCTATCTATAAACAGACATCAAGGTTGGACAATTCAAATGAGGATCCTGTATTCCCCTCTTGTGTAATGTAATTGCTGGTGAACAGAAACTGAAGCCCGTGGTCAGGCATGAGTAAAGGCTGTTTAAGAAGGAAAAGCAGAGACAAAGAGGAATGGGGCTCAGGAAGTGTCTGACTGCCTAATGCTCCTGTATAAAGCTGGAGGACTGAGCATGTCTCTGGGTCAAAAACAGAGGAGGAGTGTACACTAAGGATGTCTGTAAGAGCTACCTGACCAAGAGGACACAGGAGATGAGGCTTTCTAAAATGACTAGTAAACATCTCAGGTTTTTATGCTCTCATTGTCTTGTGTTTTTCAACCCTTTAGACACTGACAACATGGCATTATGTAAGCATTCCAGGAAAACCCTAATTGTGGTGGTGCTAATTTCCTAACACAGAAACATTAGAGGCTCAGCTGTAGGTAATGGTCTAGCAGACCTACTGCTCACATGCTGTGAAGAGCTAGTGGAAAATGCAGTCATGGTTGGTAGCCTGGGTTGCAGTAACCATAGTATGATTGAGCTCAGGATCTGAAGGAAGGTTGGAAAGGAAAGCAGCAAGGTTAGTGCTCTGGATTTCATGATAACAGACTTTGAATTATTTTTAGGAAACTGCAAGGCAGAGTGCCCTGGGAAGCAGCCATGAAGGAGAAAGGTGCCCAGGGAAGCTGGCTAATTTTTAAAGAAAAAAAACCATCCTGTTGTATAGGAAGACTGGGAATTCTGGCAGAAGGACTGCTTGGCTAAGCCAGCATTTTCCCAATGAACTATAACACACACAGACAGAAAAAAAAGAGGAATACAAGAAGTGAAAATGAAGAGAGGCACTGAAAGAAGACTATAACAGTATTGCTCAGCAGTGCTTAAAGACAAATGGTGTAAGGATAAAATCAGGATAGTCAAAAGAGAAGATGGGTCTGGAGCTAAGAGTGGCCAGGGACATAAAGGGGAGTAAGAGATGCTACAGGAATGTTAGCTGGATAAGGAAGTTCAGAGAAAAGGTAAGTCAGTAGATGAATGAGAAGACAGTCTAGTCACAAACATGGAAAAAACTGAAGTACTAAAGTAGTTTTTTTATTTTTGTCTTCCCAGACAAAACCTATTCCCAGAGCTCTGTGTGTACCAGCATATATTGGGAAGGAGATGGTGGGTAAGGTGCACAATAGTTTAGGGACTACCTAGAGGAGCTGGAAGTATTCAGTGGAGAAGGTGGGTGCTGCCAGAGACGGATGATGTGATTGTGATGCTTCTGTCCATGGAAAATAATGACAACCAGGAGAGGCAGCTGAGGAGCACGTCCTCTGGACATTTCCAAACTCCCGAAGGTCAAGAAGTAAATAAGGGCTACTCAATACAGATTTCCGAAGAGCAATACATCCTTGGCTAACCAGTTTACCTTCTCTGACAAAATGTCTGGCTATGCAGGTGAGAGTGGTGGGTATAATATACTTGATTTTAGTTAAGCATTACTTCCTACTGTATCTCAAATCTTAATCAGAAGCTGAGGAAGTTTGAGCTTGAGTAAGGCAGAAATTGAGGCTCAAAGGGTAGAAATCAATGGCTTGAGGTCTGACTGATAACTAGTGGATTCCCCCAGAGGGCAACAGTATGGTACATATTATCAAGTGTTTCATCAAGACTGCAGTCGAAACTCTGGATCTGCTGCTGAGAAGGTCACAGTTGGAGTACACTGTTTGGTTTTGAGAGCCCCAACACTTCGAGTGGGATGTTAAAACCTGGAAACGATCCTGCAGAGGGCTATCAAGATGGCCAGGGACATAAGCTATGAGGAAAAATTGAGGGAGCAAATCTTGTTTATTCTGGCAAAGAAGAGGCTAAGGTAAGATTGAACAGCAGTCTAATAATGCATGAAGTGAAGTTATGAACATGACAAAGACAAACTTCTCTTCACACCAGCAAACACAAAGCAGAGAAGGGTAAGGGACATATGTTGTCACTTGGAAGGTTCAGGTTAGACATTAAGAAAATATTTTTCACCAAGATGGTAGTGCAGCACTGGAAGAAGTTGTCAGACATTCTGTAGAGTCTCCATGCTGGGAGATTTTCACGACTCAACCAGAAGCAGCCATGATGATTCTAATTTAGAGTTAAAGATTGTCCCAGTTTAAGCAGAAAACTGAACTATATACCTCCCAAGGTTCCCTCAAAACAGCACATGTAATATGCTATGAAATGTCCCTAGTCCAAGCCAAAACCTTGCACTTCAGGAGTTTATTTTGCTCATGTGTTGTGTATCAGTGAAGGATATACAATTCAGATTTTCAAGGAAAATTTCTGCCTAAGGAATTAATTTCAGTTTATGGTCTATTTTCCCCCTTTATCTCAACGCAGATATTTTTTAGACTTGTTTGTTTGGAGAGAGAAGATAAATATTATATTAAAGCACTATGTTTCAAAAGGTCTGGGCAACCAATAAAACTAGGTTGCACATAAATCCAGAAACTGATAATTAAGCGATCAGATGGAAAGCAACCTTGAGTCAAACTGCTGACATTTGTTTTTTGTTTCCAATATTAACTCTAATATACCCTGGTAAAAATGGTTTGGTTCAGCCATTCTATCATGGTGGTGGATGAGCTTGCAGTATATTCTTCCCAAGGTTCCTTTCAGCAGAACTACCCTGTCGTGGAGTCAACATTGCTGTTATTTACTGAGTAATAGAGGTAAATCTTGTTCTTGCTTTTTATGTTATGAGAAGGCTAAAAGTAGTTGAGGCAAATCTTCAGCATCTTTCATTCACAACATGGTATCAGGAATGAGCCACATCAGATGTAGATGGTTACAGGGAACAGGAGGAGAAGACAGCCTTCCTTCAAGGTTCCTGTTTATTTACCCTGCTGAGGCATCTAGTGGCTCTTGTGACTAAATTGCTTCATGACTGTTAAATAAATTAAAACTACAAGTTAGCTCTTCCATGAGAAAGGCCTTTTTACTAGCAATTTTTGCAAAGGTTTTCAATGTAATGCTTAAGTAAAGGCTAGCGAGTGCATGCTTCTATGGATAAAAGAAAGTGTTTAACAAGGCAATATGGGAAAGTTTATGCTTTAGTCCTCTAATATTGCATTTCATCTGTGCTCAGAGGTTTAGTTATTCAGGCCAGAATATACACTAAGTTTTGCTTAAAAATAGTCTTTAAAAAAAGTGCATGTAAAGAAAGAAGGCAACAGGATTTGCTTTAAGTTATGTTACTAACTTCTATAGACGAAAGAAACAGACATTAACTAGAAGTGGCAGAACAGGAAAACCGGATGTAGAATGAACAAGGCTGGAGCTCCTGACCATGCACATGGGTATACATTTTATTCATTACATGCCACTGCAAATCCACCATGAAATTCTCAAAACTGCCTATGGCATCTGTTGTGAAAAAGCAGAATATTTACTCAGAATGATTGCCCCAGTATGCTCTTTTCTTTCTAGATGAAACCATAAGAATTTTTATTAGCAGTAATGATGGCTTCCATGCCAAAAATCAGGTGTAGGTAAGCTTCATCCTGAACTGATCTGAGAGCCCCTCAAACATCCCTCTTCTCTTTCTGCAAGGAGGAAATAATCTGCTCTAGGGGCAGTTCAGGCATCTGTGATCCTCCCTGGTGCATAACTTTGGTCATGCTGGCTATATTGGAACAAGCAGAAGGAGGTGCCTGAATCAGCTGCACCATCATTAGCTACTCATACAACAGAGGGGAATAGCCCCCACGAAATCCAGCCTTGTTGCCTCCTAGGCTCTTTTCCTTCCACTATAGGAGCATTGCTCATCTTCATGCTTTTTATGATCCTTACACTGTACAGGAGTCTAGTCAGCACTGTGATCTTACTAATCTATTTGACTTGGCTAGGACCTACAATGTGTGGGTCTGTATGAGCAGGAAAAATTTCTGCCCTTGTGACAAAGATCTAATGTTGCAGCAGGTCAGACTGCGTGGATGAAACCTCATGAAAGACTGAAAAGCAAAGTGACTTTGGTGATTTTGAGTTTTGACTTGAATTTACTCACATTATGAATTCCTGTTGATCCCTTACATCTTTTTTGAATTGGTGAAAGATGGTATAGACTTCTACCCTTGCCATGCCAAATACTACAATCTCTCTGGCAAGAAGCCAAAGCACTGGTTTGTAAGGGAAGGAAAGGGAGAGTACAAAGAGGAGCTGAAGCATCTCTTAAACTCTGAGCAAGTCATCATTCAGCTAACTGGCAACTGTTCTGTACTATGCCACTACACAGTTTACGTTCTCAGTTCAAAGAAAGAGCTACTTGAAAGCCCTTCTGCTGATGCAGTGGTTACCATGTTTGGAACAAAAACTCTAATGATTTGACTTGTAATCTTTTCTTATTAACAGCTCAGCCTCAGGCTTATGGAGGTTGTGGAATTCAGGATACATTTACTAACCTGTACTTACCCCCAGGTGTAGTATTAGCCTTGTTTTCCTGAGCAATGAATTATAATACAGATGTGCTTGAGACTACAGAGCAGATGGAGCCAGTACAAGATGGTATCTATGAACTTCATTGATTAGAAGTAAAACCACCTGCTTCTCCACAGAATTCCTGTCAGACAATACATTCAGGAAGTCTAGGCTGTAAGGTCACACTGTGGTCCGCTGCTCAGCTCTTCTAGAAGGTGTAGAGACTTTGTCTCTCTTGGAAATTAAAACGTTCCAGAAACGTCTGAAAACTACTTCTTACAGGAAGTTACAACTTTTCAGTCAAACAGGCTGCTTGTACTGTCGACTTTTTGTCAGACCTACCAGCTGTGGGGCCTCCTTCAGTAATTTTGAGGAGTAAAGATGATGCCCTGCTTGTCCCATTGGAAAGTTCTTTCTCAGCTTTGTAACTCCCTAAATACAAACTGGAGGTGATGTTTGCACAGTCAGGTGTTATTGTAACTAACTTATCTTCACTGAAGGACAGACTGGTGGTGTGGTGACAGTAGCAGCCTGTGCCTGTCACTAAGGCTGTTACCTGTCTCTAAACAAATAGCAGCTGCTGGGCAAGCAAAAGCAATATCTGGCTCGAATCCATGAAGTCATTTGGTTACACTGGTCAATGAACTGCAGCTGATAAAGCAGGAGATGTCTGATACTTCTGGAGTACAATAAATTATCAGCTTCTGGAACTCCACAGATCCCACTGGCCTTTATCTTCTCTTTCTGAAGCTTTCCACTAAAGCTTGAACCATTTTCTATGTGTAAGGATTTGATTTATGTGCTGTAACAACCTTGATCCTACCATATGTCAGCACTCCCCATATGTTCGTTCATTTGTAGTATCCACAAAACTCACCCAATAAAGGCAAAAGGTATAGCTTGGCTACAGATCCTCTGTCACTCAGCTACGAACAGCTGGTAGTGCACATCACAAAGCTTATTTAAAGCTCAAGCACTTTCACCCTCCCTCTCTGATAACTAAACTTGGCACGTAAAAACATGAAAATAAAAATATCAAAGTAGTGTAGCATTTCAAAGAAGCATTCAGGAAGCAGACAGCATGTCTTGCTCCAACACAGAGAATCCTGTGGCTGAGTATGTGGTGCATGCTTTGGGAATGTACCCATCCATCTCTGGTATGGAAAGGACAGGTCATCTAGGTGTGGTTGCGTAACTCACCATGTAGCTGCTTACACTTGCATTTGCTAGTCTGAAGCATTGGCTCCTTTTGGTGATGACCTCCTGATAACATTTTGATTTCAGAGAAAACTCCACAATTAGCTCTTGACTGAAAGTGGAGAAGTGTTTTCATATGTGACAGTGATCTCAACAACTCATGCTCCCCATATGTCTGGTGTCCTCTCTTGAGGAATAATGATTTTGAGGCATGAACGTTATCTTGCCCTTATCTTCTGGGAGATCCACTTCCATCTGAATGTTTACAAATATTTTCAGCTTTAGCCACCTCACATATAGTTACTTCATTAGACTCTCAACAAACCATTTGCAGCTTGTGCTTGGCACAAATAGCACAGCGAGGTACAAGAGGCAGACAGCTTTAAATCTAGTGCCTCCAAGTTGAAGGAATAAAGGGGACTAAGAAAGGTGGCTGTATAGAACTAGTGGTGCTGTGATTTATGCAGGCTTAAACTCTTTTTCACAATCACTTCAATCACCAGAGATCCTCAAAACACCTCATTTCAGTCAGTTCCTGACCTACAAATACATTTCATTGAGAGGGGGTGGAAAGGGACAGGCAAGGTATATAAATGAGTGCTGCAACCTAGAGCAGCAACCAAATGATCCTATAAATTTCTTCTCTGCAATGAATGCCCAGGCTTTCTAGCAGTCAGCTTCCAGGACAGGAGTGGCAGCAACAGTGGGTAAGTGTCAGGAACACTTGCCCCTGCTAGACAAATTAGAGGTGGGTGTCCATCTTGTCCTTTCTCTGCTTTGACTCTGTGGTGGCACTGACACTGTTAGGAGAGTTTTAATAAGAGTAAGTTTGCAAAAGTACAGATGCAGATGCTCCTGAAGTGGCTTCATGTCAGCCAGTTTGAACCTGAAAGCAGTGCAGTGGTACCAATGTCATGAGTGCCTTCACCAAGGAGCAATGTGCCAGGTAAACCTGATGGTTTAAGCTGGCGTTACCTCAAGTAACTGCATTTTGTGCTGTCTTTACACAGCTAACTAGGCTTCCAGGAGGCAGCTGTGGCAAACTGGATGTCAGGGAGCAGCAAGCTATCTTACAACTACCTGAAAGGAAGTTGTAGCGAGGTGGAGGTCAGCCTCTTTTCCCTGGTAGCTAGTGACAGGACAAGGGGAAATGGCCTCAAGTTGTGCTAGGGGAGGTTTAGATTGGATATTAGGAGGAATTTATTTACCAAAAGGGTTGTTAAGCACTGAAACAGGTTGCCCAGAGAGGTGGTGGAGTTGCCATACCTGGAGGTGTTTAAAAGATAAGTAGATGTCGTGCTCAAGGCCATGGTCTAGTGGACTTAGTAGGGCTGGATTGATGGTTGGACTCAGTGATCTTGAAGGTGTTTTCCAACTAAACCATTCTATGATTCTAAGTGCAGGGCTGCTCCACAAGGAAGGAGGAGTGGGAGCTGAGTGGGTGCAGATGAGGAGATAAACCAGATCTAGAGTCATCTGGGAGGTCCAGTCAGAAGCAGCAGAAGATGGGATCAGAAACAGGACCATGAACAGGCACAACTGTGGCATTGCTGTGGCAAGGACTAATGGTTTGGACTAAGCTGAAACTGTGTCCTGGGCCATGGGCAGAGGTGAGGGTAGGTCCCAGGGAAGCTTGCAAGGGATAGTTAAGGCTAACAGTGTCCTCAGGGCCATGACTCTGGAGTTCACAGCCGGAAGTTCTCTCTCAAGGTAGGAACCCAACTTGTGTTTCAAACAGAGCAATGTTTTCGTCCAGTGAGTAAAGTACGTCAGCAGTCTTCAGTGCAGAGATCAGAACATCAAGTGCTGGAGCAGAGAATCACGTTTTTCTTCTCTCAGGGCATTTCACACTCTTTTCTGTGTGCCTCACTTCTCCTACCTTGTAGGAGGTACATCATAGCTGTCATCCAGTCAGTCATGCATTTGATCCTACATTACTGACATTCTTGTAGTTGAATGAGAACAGAAGAAAATACTACACGAGGAGCCAATTCTGATCACTATCAAGATATTGGTATAGTCACTCCAGCTGTCAACTGAAAGACATTTTTGTGACCATAGAAGCCAAACAGTGAATACTTTATTTAGCTGTTGTTTCAGTGAAACTTGCAAGTGAAAACAGAGCAAGGACTCCAAGATCCAACCTATAGATGGTCACCGAGAAGCCTGGCATACATAAATCATAAGGGAAGCTTACAGAGCTTGAGCACATTTGCTTCTTTGTACATAAGCAACTCTAATTCTTTAGGGTAACTGAGGTAGAAGACAGAAATAACCCAGATAATTGTACTGTCAGAACAGCAACTATATCCATCTTTGGGAAAACTTGCATAGAGACTTCTGAGGAGCAGGGAAGCCTTTTAAAATCGATGGGCAGCACAGGACCTCCTGGGAGGCACATATGCTTTGCATTATAGATTGAGCTAAAGCCAGGAATGTTAGGGTAAAACAGGGTTCACAACCCACATATCCTCACCTAGCTATAGACATGAAGCACCACTTTTTATGGTATAAACAGAAACACCCAGTCTAGTAAAATCAGACTTAGCTACGCCTGCCACCTTACAACATTTTGCTATGAAAATTGTTATCAGAGGCTTGCATCTGTCTTCAAGTCAGGACTTAAATTTGGATTGAGATATTCCAGTAGCAGTTTATCAAAGTTGTTATTTTACGATTTTATCAAAGCTGGTTTTTTTGTGTGCTTTGCCTGGGAATTTGTGAAAAAGCACCTTGTGTCTGCCTATGCTATTGCAATAAATTCTTGAAATCAGCTGGTATTTACATTCATAAGGAGAGTGATATCCACTGCAAATAGAAAATTGCACATATGCCTTATGCTGACATTTTTTATTTTCCCCAGAATAAATGACTCTATAACCAGGTGAATCAACAGGGAATTAGACACTAATTACATTTTAGATACTCATTATAAAACTTAGTACATATGAATAATACTATTATGAAATGGTAAAAAATTGCATTGCATGGTAAAAGAGAAAAAATGTTATTACGAAAATGCTTATTGAATAAACGGGCTTGGGAAAACCTCTACATACGGGAAACCGGGTTTATTCTGTTCGCCTAAACACAAGGTGTAAGAGGTTTTGCCAATAAACTGAACCAAATGCTCCCTCCTGTGGTGTGAGAATGGAAACAGAGCAGCAGTTGAGGGCTGGGGGGGCCAGGCTGCTCCAGCAAATGCAGCCCAAACTGGCAGGTTTGAAAGCTCAGAGCTGTTATGGCTATGGGTTTGGTTTTGGTTTCTCGTGATGCTAAGTGCGAGGAAGGAGGCGTTTCTCTTGCTAGGCCGACTCTGAAAGAGGAACACAGGTGGGATTTTTAACTTGGAGATGTTTTGCTTTTTTCTTGCTTGCTGGCCATTTCTCTCTTTCTACAGAGTGAAATGGAAAGGCCTCTACTTCCCCAGAACAGGTGCTCCTCACTGGTGCCAGCTTCTCTTGACAAAAAAGACCAGACACAGAAATTTTGGTGCTGGGTGATAGAGATGGAGGGATGGTGACAGGGTGGGAGAAGAAGAGGGGAGGTGGCCTTGTGAGCACTTTGGACTTGAGCTGTGAAAATAGTGCTGTGGCTCGTGGCTCTGTTGTCAGACCCAACATAATCACAGAGCAGATGGTTGATTACAAATCAGAAGAACAAATGGAATACAAAATAAAGATTTTTAAAAAAGGTATTTAGGAGTGGATTTGTTCCCTAATGGGGAAGATGGAAATATGACTGCATGTGAGACCTGGACGACAGACAGGGCTGAACAAAGTTGGCCTGAAAGGCTGAAGCTGGAGTTACTGAGGTGAAGTAACTGGCAAAAGGTGACAAGAGGAGCTGGCTAAGGAGAGGGAGGTAGCTTGGGTGTTTGTCATGACAGAATAACAGAGTGGATTTAGGAAAAGCAGTGTTACTCAGAAGGGCTGGGATGAACCTACATTTCCAGAACAGACACGGTTCTCCATCTTTTCACAGGTGTCTCTGTGCATTGCTTTTTCTTCTTCCCTACAGACCTTTTCCTTTAATTCCTTGTATGTATGAGGAGGAGGTGGGGGTACTTTGCACACCCCTTAGTTATTACGAAGATGTTCAAAGGCTGCATTGGAGAAATGTATCACAGTTACCAAATGAGATCAGATGTATATGGTAGCTTGATGCAGCAAAGTAACTGATGGATACTGAAATTTGATGAATTCCAAATTTTGGAGGTTGTTCAGAGATACATAATTTAATGTGTAGGTATATTCAAAATAATTCTAGCTGGTAAACCATGGTTATAGTCTCTAGCTGATGAAAACAGCAAAACGATCAAAACCTCTCCCAAACTTGTAGCAGCAATGACTACCTCCATGCCACTTTTGGTTGCACAGGCTTTCCAAAGCAAATGACTCACTACTCACTCAGGAATTTTATTTCCTCCATATATCAGGAACCCTGTGTAACTTGTCTTTCCCCTATCAAGCCAGATAGTGCTTGGCTCTGTGCAGGTGAACGTTCAACCCATCTTCTAATACAGGAGAGGAAAGATTGGCCTTTTTCTTCGCCTCTATTGTATTATTTCACACTGGTCTTGTAGTAGTTGGGAATTTTTACAGGACAATCTCGATGGTTCACACGTCCCTACAGGCACTGTTAGCCCTGACTGTCCCTGCCTAGCCTGACCTGGGGCTACCCACGCACGTTACCCCCACGGCCCAGGACCCCATTTCAGCCCAGGCCCTCAGTTTCTTACTGAATGATTCTGTGGGTGTGCTGCTGTGCTGCCTTACTTCCTGGTGGAATTTTGGACCCATCTCGCCTGTCACTTCTCTCCAGCCCTGCCACACAAACATGAGTAGCTTGGAAATAAAAAGGATTTTCTCCCTTGATCTTGCAGCAGGCGCCAGCATCACTGCTCCCTCTTCAGGGATGCTCCCGGGGATGCTCTCGGGTGGACCTCGGCTCGCTCAGGCTGCGTGGAGGTCGCCACGAGCCACCGGGCCCCAAGGCGCTCGGCCCACCCCTGCCCGCGGAGAGCCGCGGAGGCAGCGCAGGGGCAGGACGCGCCTCGGCTCCATGGGGAGCAGCTCCCTTGCAGCTGAGACATGTCAGGGCGCTTCCTTCCCCTCCCCTTTTCTTTTTACCTCGATTACCCAATTTAACGGTA
>NW_010161831.1:0-472 GCF_000695765.1 Mesitornis unicolor | reverse complement strand
TCCAATCCGTGTGAGTGAACAGGCTAAAAACCTGTAAGGGGATGTAACGTGTGTAAAAAGCAAACTCAGAGGAAATCCAAGCACAGCATATGTTCAAGCACTTCTAGTCAGACTGATTTGATACCAGCTCTGAAAATGTGTCTTCTCCTTAAGATGCTGATTCAACCCTACAGTATGTAGGCATATACTTGAACCAGAGACTAAATATAACACTAAAGAAGCACTAAAGAAGCAGAAGAGTTAAGGCACGATGGAAGGCCCCACAGGTAACACATATTCTATAATATGTTCAAGTATGTCTTCCTTCTCTGAAAGGTTTCATAATTTAGATTTATAGAACTATGTGAATCAATAAAAAATAGTTATTTCCATCATTTGAATATTCAGTGCTAGTTTCCAAAACATGGCATCAACCTCATCAGAAGGAATAGAAATTTCTTTATATGCATTTGTATATGCCTATACTAGGCAA
>NW_010161830.1:9499-19331 GCF_000695765.1 Mesitornis unicolor | reverse complement strand
AATATCTATATATATATAGAGAGAGAGAGACAAGGTCTTGTAAAGTTACTTTCATTATTTCAGCAGAATTGACTAGACACAAATAAATGTCTATAATTTCTCCAATTTGTCCAGTTGAATTGATCTTTGATCTGATTATTTTGGTTCTTAGACCTTCATGCTAAGTGCTTAAATGGCTACACCAGTTATAATTTTCAGACAATTTACTGAATTCCATGTGATGTTTTTCAGGTATTTAGTAGAATTGGGATGCATCAAACCACTGTGTGACCTCCTTACAGTAATGGACTCAAAGATTGTGCAAGTAGCACTCAGCGGGCTGGAGAACATCCTGAGGCTTGGAGAGCAGGAATCCAAACGCAGTGGCACTGGCATTAACCCTTACTGCGCTCTTATTGAAGAAGCATATGGTATGAGCAAAACATCTGTGGAAGTCAGGGGTTAAAGCAATGATCAGAAACCCACTAGAGTTTCAGTAGACCAAATTCTGTTAATTTCCTTATCACTGTTATGTGAAAATTAACTACTCTCTGACAAATTTCCATTTACCAGTGTACTCCATCTTTTACATTATCTTTGCCTGTAGATTGGAGACAGTGTGTGCAGATCTTCTTTTCTTAATTTCTTTTCACCCTCGGTGTTACTTAGCGTCAGTTTCTTCCCTCCACAGCAGATAAAAGTTCAGGAGCTCTGCTCTGCCACTCAGGTTTCAGACCTTTCCATCCCTCTTTGCTGCCCTGTAGAATTATGACAGCAGCAGCGGCTTCCTGGTTTGTCTTTGCTGCGCTGTGGTTTTGTCATGTACCAGCATAATTTCATTTCGGTTCTGAGGTGCTGCTGCTCTTAAGGTTAGCTTCCTTGTTGATTGGCCTGGGGTCTTCTGAGTTCACTCTGGACATTTTCTGTGTTGTGTGGTATGTCTGGCTCTTTACCTCAGCAGCTTTTTGCAGCAGAACCAAGTATCATTGGGAAAAACATAATCTTACCTGTATCATGACAGAAATTATAAAACTGTTTAAAAGTCAGAAGGTGGCGAGCTTTTATACTGCTCACCCTTTAATCCCACTCCTGCCTTGCTGTGGGATTTTTTTCCTTAAGGCATTGTTAGGCAATGACAGCTCCTCTCTTCCATAGGGCTCTTTTTTTAAAGTCCAGGGAACACACTAAGTATGCTTAATGTCTTCTTCATGAGATCTTAATTCTCTGTCCTCTCAGCATACTGCTCTGACAGTTCATTCTGCATTCCCTGTCTCTAAGCTCATAGCTTCCCGAAAATTTTCAAAAATACTGAAAAGTTAAGCAATCCATATGTAATCTAGATGGCCATAAAAGTGTGTTTATTGTGTGTCAATTCAGTTATGGTATATAATCACTAGTGTATTTGTGTCGGTCATACAGTAAAACCAGTTAATCTAAACCGTCTTTCATGGAATAAAATACCTCAGGAATTTTCTGGCAGATTCTGACCCACAGATTCCAGGTGAAATTGAGTATTTATTCTGTTAACAGCAGCTGAAATTGAAGGACTGAAGGACCCAGGGGATTTGTGCCCTTCTGACTCAGCTGGACTTGGAGGTCATTCCCTCTCCTTGTTTCTGTGTCCAGATAGTCGAGAGGCAAATTGGCATTAACACACACACACACACACGCACGCTCTGTACAGAGGCAATTTGCCACAGATTAACAGGGATAGGTGGACAGTACCTTTACAGGTATCCATGTAAACACAGGCAGCACAAATAACTTGACTCCGTTTCCAAAGATTGATGCTCAGGGAAAACCTTCTTCATGGTTCTCTCTGGTGTTTGGTTCCCAGATGTCTTGTCCTGCTCAATGGTTTGTCTGTCTGAAGGTTTGGTAGCATATCACAGACATAGACACAGAATAGAGAGCACACTTTCACAAAAAGTAAAGTTTAAAAAAAAGATAGGTCAGACTATGGTGATAGGCTTGCCTGCTTATATGCAACCAGACTCTAAATATCCCCCCTTTTCTCTACTTTCTCATGGATGTTCCTCCCTGATGTATGTGAATCCCTCCCTTTCCCTGTCAGTGGTCTTTCCCCTATAATCCCTTAATGAGTCCTGCGTAATTCCAAAATTCTCCTGGTCACTTCCAATTCTGCCCTCCACCCTAACACCTCATCATAAGTCATTTAGCTCAGTATGCAATAGTCTGCATAGCATTCCAGTGAAAATTTCTTCTTTGAATTGCTTTAGTAGGTTTTACACCAGTGACAATGTCTTAATTGTTCATTGCCTTAGGAGTGGTAGGTTCAGGTGGTTTTGGTTGTCTGTGTCATTTTGTTAATATGAGTTCCCCTTAGTGAGATATCCTTATAGCGAGGCTCTAGACGTCTGCTTTTCTTCTGCTTGCAGTATCCTTTTCCATATCTCTCCATGTGTATGCTGGCAGGAAACTTGACTAGTCCCACCTGGACTGAAATTGTAAAGGCAAAGTTGAAGGCAACTGCTTCTTAGAGGTTGTCAGCTTAATTGACTGGTTACACTTGTCTCTAATACCCAGCAGCAAAGTACTTACTAAGAAAACTAAAATTGGGTTATCCAGAGTAGTACAGAAGAGGATACTAGCTCTGAATGTGATTTCTGGAACCATGGTTCCCTTCATGGTTACCTTGACTTCCAGGGAAGAGTTATAGAATTGCAGAATCACAGAATGGTTTGGGTTGGTAGGGACCTTAAAGATCATCCAGTCCAACCCCCTGCCATGGGCAGGGACACCTCCCACCAGACCAGGTTGCTTAAACCCCATCCAGCCTGGCCTTGAACACTTCCAGGGAGGGGTCATCCACAACTTCCCTGGGCAACCTGTGCCAGTGTCTCAGTGCCCTCACAGTAAAGAATTTCTTCCTAATATCTAGTCTAAATCTACCCTCTTCCAGTGTAAAACCATTCCCGCTCATTCTGTCGCTACCTGCCCTTGTAAAAAGTCCCTCCCCAGCTTTCCTGTTATATCAGAACAGCATTTCTTTCTTGCCTGATTCTAGATTTTAACATCCCTTTTCATGTCAGCATTACAGAAATGTCTATAGAGTATCAGCAAATTGTTTCCTCTAGGCTTTACACATAGTAAAAGGAGCAGACAAGAAAGTCACCACAGTTCCCAGTATTAGAGATTTACTGGAGTGCCTAAGACTTGGACTTCATTGTAGCATCAAGGTATCAAAGATAGTTTAGCTTGCTGTATAATTTTCACTTGTTTCAGACTGCTAAGCCTGAGTTTTCCCACCTGCTTAATGTATGCCCAAAGACTGGTTGCATGAGTTTAACTGCATTCTATATACATGGTGCACATTAAGTAATAGAGCCTTCATCCTTGGAAGTTTTGAAGACTTGGCTAGACACATCTGACCCAACTTGGTGTTGGTAGTGGTGCTGGGCTGGGCTGCAGGTTGGACTGGATGATCACTGAGTCTCTTCCAACTTGCAGTTATGTGATTGTGTAGTCATGGTCCTTGTAAACAAAGCACTATGAACATACTTTCAGGAAATACGGTCCTAAAAGTCTCTTCAGCAAAAGTTTCTGAGGCCTTGTTCTTTATGCATTCAAGCTTCTTGATTTCATTTTCTGAGCGAGAGGGTAGAGGCAGACAAAGTATGAAACACATCACACAGTTACAAGGAACTCTGTAGTTCAACCTGTTTTTCCTTTTGTGTGGAGAGTGCAAGTTGGGTAAGGCTCTCCATAAAGGGACCTGTTTTTTCTGAAGGTGGGAGAGAATGGTCGTGGAACTTGATGTTCACAACTGAAAACTGTCAGTCATAAGCTTTCACCAAACTGTAACTTTTACATACTTCTTTTCTCCGCAGGCCTGGACAAGATTGAATTCCTGCAGAGCCACGAGAATCAAGAGATTTATCAGAAGGCCTTTGATCTGATTGAGCACTACTTTGGAACAGAGGATGAAGACAGCAGCATTGCCCCACAGGTGGATCTCGACCAGCAGCAGTACATCTTCCAGCAGTGTGAGGCTCCCATGGAAGGCTTCCAGCTCTGAGGTGCCCTGCGCTGTGTGCTCCTCTACCTGGCCAATCCTGTTGTGAGCCACAAGCCACCTGTGGAGTGATTCTCTCAATGTTTTCCATAACCCTGTTTGCGCTCATTCGCTTGCCTTGTGCACATGCTCTTACATACGTCTGGAAAACTTTTGGCTCTCCGTGGCAGGATGTCCCCTCCTTGGCAAGAGGTCACCAGAATCACCCTTCTCCTCTAGATTCTGAACCTCTCCACTGTAATCTTCGTGGAGTTGAGGCATCCTTCTATACTTTGAGATATTCCCTGCTCCTATCACAGGAAAATAACCCCTCCTCCACTAGCTCCCATGCTCCTGGCATCCAAGATAAGCCTGCCTTTGCTGTGTATTTGCTGCAGCGTGTGCCTGCAGTCCAGGGAGATGTTCAGACTTTCTGAGAATGTAGCTGAATTCATTCCCTGTATTGGTCCCTGGATGCCTCTTTGGATAGCTGTGTGAGATGCATTCATATGCGATGTTTTGCTGTATGTGCCAGCTGGGGTTATTGGCATATAGAACATGTTACAAATAATGGAGTAAGTTCTCTATCCCCTGCAACAACAGGCTGCAATGGACGTGTGTGCTGGTGTTTAAGAATACTTAACGCATCTAGCCCCATCCCTTCTCAGTACTGAGCTCCCAAGTTGGATTGCAGAACACTGTGGAGATTTGTATACCTTCCCAGTCTTTCCATCCACACAAAAAGAGCCTGTGAATAGCTCGCTCTTACCACCTTCCCAGAAATGACTTTCCAAACCAGCTTCTAGAATGGAGAAATTGCCCCCACTTCTGCTTGCTGGCACAGTATGATCCAGCCGGGCCTTCCTTAAAAATCAAGCCTTTCCTGACCTCATGCTCCAGAGTCTGGTCCTTGGTATTAGAGTTACAGCTGAAAAATTCCTGTCTGCCTCTACATTTTTACACAGCGTGACTTGAACATATTTCTCTTCTGAAAAATGACCTTCTGAATACAGAAATCTTAATTTGTAAAACTTAGCACAAGGAGTGTTAGATCTCCTTTTCATTTTCACACGACAAGAGCTTCATCTCCAGCTCACCTGAAAAAATAGAGTCCTCCTGGTCAAGCTCCTTATTTAACAACTGAAATGACACTACATTCAGAGGATAGTAACATTACACCCGGATCCACCTGGCCCTTTCATTTCATTTTTCCCTTTTGCTGTTTACGGGACTTCAGGTGAATTAGCATGGAACGCATGGTTCCTACAGGTGACATCTCTAAGGCATCGCTGACTGCATGACAGCTGTCACCTGCAGCTGTAGACTGCCCTTCTGCTAGCAGCATGTTTTTGGCTCCGCAACCTGCTTGGATCACAGGCATCTGATGCAAAGGCCAGCCACTCCTCACTGAGTTCAGCTGATGTTGACACCAAACTCTTCACCCAGCTGGGGAGATGCCACCTGATTGAAAGTGGCAGTTCCATTTCTGTAAATGCAATGGATGCTCCCGGCCGTCTGCTTCCCCCTGCACCATATGGTCTTTCAAGCCATTTTGGATGCTTGGAACACACATTTGTCCAGTGTAAACATTTCAAAATCGCCACTGACACCTGCAGTGTCACGTACCTGCGGTAAATGTTAGTGGCAGAACTGTCTACAAGACTCCTCTCGGTGACAAGCCACTGCAAAAGCAAAAACAGCCCATTGGGTACAGAATGATAGGAATCTCTAAATCACTTGTCAAACTGCTGAAAGAAGCTAGGCAAAGGCCTGAACATCAGCTCTGTGTGACCATTATTTAAATACAGTCTTCAGTTCTGCCTGTGCTTCAGGATGGAGGCTCTGACCTGTGTGGCCACTGCAGAAGCCACCTGCTGCCTCCGTAGCTAAGCCAGTTGGCCTCCACCTTCCCTCTCCCAGTTATTTTCTCTAGTGCTGCTTTGTGCTGAAGGAACATTTAGTTTACTGCACTTGATCTGTAAATGGACTTCGATTCTTTGTAATTTTAGGGGGTTAAATTTGGTGGTTAATTTAAAAAAAAAAGCAAAAAAAACCCCTCAATGTTGCCTTTACATCACATATAAATAACTGTGTTTCTCTTTTCTTGAAGGGTGATAGAAGCACTGATTAGTAGCAAAATCTTGTTTTAGCTTTTGGATTTTTTTGTGCTGGATTTTTTTACGTGTAAATTTCCAATAACATGTCATTTCTATAAGATTTGTTTAAAATCATGTACCTCTTATTGGATGGTATAAAAATGCTACATATTTTGTAAACAAATCTGAGCAAAGTGTGTGTGCATATATTCTGTATATTCATATATGTATATTCTGTGTATATATACACCAGGGTGTATATATACATATATACACACACACGTATATATAGACACACGTGCATATGTGTGCCTATATATACATATCTATATATCTATATATCTATATATATATGTTTTCTCTTCCAGGCTAGTGAAAACAATGTGGTGCATTGGCGTTTTCCTCCCCTGCCCCCCAAGAAAATAATGACAATTGCCTCTAAATGAGTGAATTAAAAAAAGAGTCCATTTAAGCTGAATGGTGTGCCTTCCTGTGTAAGGAGCCTGGCCAGTGTTTGTTACTTTTGCCGTGGATATGTGAATTCAGAGCAGATAAGTATAAATCTTTAAACTTGGTATGTTTGTTTGAAGTGACAGGCCTGGTTGACACAGGTAATATTGTTGTCATATATACTTGGACTGTGTAAGGCATTTGACTGGTACTGCATCATTATTTTGACTGAAAACTGAACCAATACAAAAATCGACATGGCACACATTAAATGGATTAAAATGTGGCTAACTTATAGGTCTCAATTTAATTTTAACTGGTGCTTAATTGAGTGTATTTCCATCAGAATCTTCCAGCAACCAGCTCTTGGCCTTGCTTTACTTAGGCGTTATTAATAGGTTGAAAAGAAACAAAATCTGCTTCTAACAAAGGCTGCAAATTATATCAGTATGGAAAGGAGATTGTACTTCTGAATTATGAAAGGAATGGCTCACTGATACAGCCTGATCAGAATTACTTTGTAAGCCAAGAGCAAGCGAAGTATTTGCTTTTTAATAGAGCCAAGCGTGCAGTGTAACGTTACCCATCTCGCAGGTAACATTCAGGCCCCTGGTGAAGGGCTCTGTTTTGGAGGAGAAGTGCTGCTGAAAGAGTATGAGGATCGTTACACGTTACTGCTTGAACATGACTTCCTAACGCAGTTCTGTGTGGCCATTGTACCACTCACAGGTACAAAAAGAAATCTGTAGTAGAAATGGTGAACTTATACTAAGTATATTTGGCATCGGTGAAGCTTTTTTACAGGAACAGTATCAGTGTTGCTATCAGCAGTTAAAAGGGATGTTAAAAAGTTTGGAACAGCAATGACTGTAAAGCGTTTGCACATTCCATTCAGATGAAAAATGAGGCACTTTTTTCAGACTGAGGTGAGAGTAACAAGGGTTATGTCCCCTGCTAGAAACATTGAAACCAGTTGGTTCCTTGATAGCAACCAACTACTGTTGGTCCCGGTCCCTTCACTGAGCCTTAGGGGAAGGGAGGAAGGCTCTGATGCCAGAAAACCTGTGTGTTCTTGAGCGTGCGTTTCTCTATGAGCACTGAAACTGTTAAGAACCAAATCCCACCAGCTGGTCCTAGATGTGATCATGCTCCTGGTGATGCACCCCAGTGCTTTCCTGGAGATTTCCAGAACAGCTATTTTACATAGGTGCCAGATTTAAGTAATTTTCTGTAGCTTCCCGCATGATTTCTTTGCTTCTGGGATTCGCACAACACATCATTAGCACTTTCTCATGCCATATTGAGCTGGTAGACATGACGGTCTTTCGTCAGATGCCCAAGTCTTAGGAAAATAAAGAGGATGTCTTCATGTAGCCATATCCATGGGGTTCCTGCATGCTCTTTTGAGGCAGTGTTCAAGTTGTCAGCTTGATCATTGCATTGGGAAGTACCTGTTGTCTCTGGAACGGGTACAGCAATATGAGATATGGTATAGGATTGATAACTTGTCTTTTTTGAATAAATGTGAATGGTGCTGCAGATGAAGCCAAAGGGAAGAAAGAAAATTAAAAACTGGTCTAAGGGCTTAGTATGTTCTTCTCCATCAGGCACTATTAAAAGGGTATAGGCTAAAGACACACCTAATCAGGTGATACAAGGTGTATTAAGTTCTCCAGTTGGCTAGGCTGGCTGCTTAGGCCAGAAACGTGTCATTTTAAACCAGTGCCTGTGTTTGGAAGTGCTTTCTTGGAAGCTGTCACACTAGGAAAGAGGTGGTTTCTTTCATTGCCTCCCTGAGAAAGATTTATATAATTTTTCAAGTATCCAACTATTTGCAAATGTTTGGGAGCAAGCTGGAGACAAACACAAAGCCCAGTACCTCAGGCTCTTACTTGAGGCTCTGGAACGGACACAGAAGCTGAAAGAAAACACAAATGTGTGCAGTGATGCACAGGTTTTGTGGTAGATCCTGAACTGGTGGAGGTACCAGAGTGATAGAAGGATGGACTTCTACACGGAGCTTCTGTCAAACCACTGGACCAGAGTTCCATTTTTTGAGTAAACTCAAAAAAATAATAGAAATTTAAGTAAAACGAAAAACTGGTGACTATTGCTGCTCTGGGGTGTTGCTTTCTAAGTGTTATTTTACAGATGTTTATTTGAAATGCAGAACCAGTTGGATGAGTGCAAGTAGTTTTATTTCCAAAACCACATTAGGTACCTGCCAGTTCTACTCCCAGAGTACTCAGAGGGACACTTTTCAAAGGGGGATATTTTTGAGACATGCGTGGTTTTAAGCTCTGCCATCACAAAGCGTAAGTCAAATCACAGGTTTCTCTTCATGGTAACCTGAAATACTCCCTGAACTGCATCTTTTTGGTCTCATTTAATATATAAATACAGGCACACAATCTGGGAAAACTTTTTGGTTCCGACCTGTGTGGCAAATAACCAGAGCCATCGTGAAAGATCTGTTCACATACCTGCAGTGGAATGAAGCATGACACAGTCAATGCTGAGTGAGGAGATGAAGCTGTGGAAGCCTGCTGTCTGACTGGCGGCGCACTGTGACAGTTGTCTCACGGAGAATCTGATGATGGTCGTGGCATCATCTCAAGTTTGTAGCTCCTGTGGTGAAATGACTGTGCAGCTTGTTTGATTGGCTACATCTCATCCATACAAGTGGTACCCAGAAATGCAATTCATAAAAAGGTGGACTGCAGCAGTTATTGTCTAGCTGTAGAGGAAAGGACAAACTACGAGCGAAGATTGCACTGGATATGTCACTGCTTCTCTTTTCCAGATATAAAGAAAAGGTTCACCCTGCATTTTTTAGTAGGGCTTTTAATTTTTTTTTTCCAGCAATAGTGCTAATTTTTACTAGTACAAGAAAAATAATAATAAAAAAGTTTCAAAACAAAAAAAAATGTGCCTCCCCCTATCAGGAAGTTTACAGACTAAACTTTTCAAACCCATCTGCCTCTTCTGTTTGTGGTGTGCTCCATGGACAGTTAGCAGGCAGTCCTGGGAAGCAACAGTTTCAAACAGTCCTGCAGTCCCAACCTACATTTCCTTCCAAATGAACTGAAAGGAGGGCTGTTCAGCATGGACAGTGTGTGACTCCTCTGGAATTAGTGACAGAAATAGGACTGCTGGGAGTTGCTCTTTGCAGGTATTACTGGGTCTGCTGTTTCTAAAACTTGAGGCAGATGGTCTTTAAGTGAGCTGGTATCAGGAAAGCACAGATGACAATTTAACAGGGCTGGAAATGCAATTCCAAATGAGGTTTGGA
>NW_010161830.1:6058-9468 GCF_000695765.1 Mesitornis unicolor | reverse complement strand
AGGAATGCCTGATTGACTTTCTCATACTCATGTGCCTCTAAATAGTAAATCTGATAGCACAGGTTGAAGCTCTTGCTCAGTATTCCTCGAAAGACTCATCTCTATTCCCTTGGCTCTGGACATTCTCTCACTGCCAGCTCTGGTGTAAAAACCATTAGGTTGTCATCTGCCACACAGAGTCTCTGGATTGCCATTTCACCATCACTTACCCTTCTGTTTTTATCAGAGGATGCAGTCCTTGACAAAAAGTAATCTTTCACTTAAACAAATGCAGCCAGAATATAATTGCACTCTAACAGGTAAGCAGACTTTCTAATAACTTAGGATCATTTTGATTATGTTAATGCAGGTCATACAATTATTCCTGACTCAAGGACTCCCCTAATAATTGTTCTCTTTTACACAAATAGGAACACATGGAGCACTTTAGGCACCCTTTGACATTATAGAATGTATATAGAACCATTTTTCCTGAAGGGACCTAAAGCAGTGATAGCAGGTGATTGCCCAGCAAAGGTATTTTGTTTGTATGAGTATGGATGTACAAGTGGAAACCAAGTGGGTTGTCCTTTTGTGTCCCAGTTATCTTGTAAGTGGCAAGAGCGAGCATAAGACTTCATAAAGGAGATTGGCACCACAAATGCAGGTGCAGCTCCTCCAGTCTTTTAAAAGATGCTTAGTCTTGTGCCTAGCACATGTGGAGAACAACTCTTCTGTCTGTACAGTTTGCTCATTTGTCCTGTTTCTCTAACCGTGAAGACAACAGTTTGGAGGAAAGGAGAGGTTGTTAGGAAAAGAAAATAGGTATTTCTGTTTTTAATGATTACAGGATAGTGTATTCATTGTTTCTTGAACATTAACAGAACTAACATACAGGAAAGATGCGACTATATTCTCCTTCCAGTGCCAAAAAGGATATCAGCTTTTCTTCCCCAGCCCTTGGTCTCTTCATTTCTTCCTCTAAGGTTTAGCAGATACACTCTGAGCACCTTCATCTCTCCATTGAGCTTTCTTCTCCAAGTTTATGCTTGCAAGAGATTCATGCTTTTTTACAGCCTACAACAAAATGACAAAGCAAGAAGAGAAAGTATCACCTAAGGGACCACAGAGATGAAACCTGAATCAATATTTACAAAATAGCTGGCCTGTCCTTACCAAGGCACAGTTCTGTCAGCTTTAATGCCAGGAAGAGAGAGAAGGTTAAAATAAAACATTCATAGACTATTTTGGCTTAAACTCATAACTTCTGTGAGAATAAATTAAACCTTTTTGTTAAAGCACTAGGAGATGTATTCTGTGCTTCTGGTCAGTATTTAATACTAATGTCTGTTTTTCAGAAGTTAGAGGTACTGGAAACAAACAGGTTGAATGTAATACATTCCAGCTGCTGTGAAAACAAGGGTCCCAAAGCAGCTGGCCTCCCCTGTTTCTGGTGTCTGCATTCATACTACTCCAGTGTAAGATGAAAATGCTCTGAGAATCATCAATGTTTGATCTCTTCTGCTAAAGCCAGGGAAAAACCTTTCCACTGTTTTGTTTCAGAGTGCTGCATCCTTTTCACTGTGATAGGGGAATGCTGACAAGTAGAAATGTCACTTGAACCCTCAATAGTTCACAGTCCTGGGGTTGAGACTCTGTTATGAGTTTGTTTCTCGAGAACACTTGGTGGTCTGTACCAAGAATATCTGAACATTGCCATTGCAAGAACTGCTTCAGAGAAAGGCACCATACAAATAAGGTTCTGCCCACGTAGATTCTTTTAAGCTCAGCATTTTCTGCTCCCAGTCTGTAATGGACTGTGTTTCTGTTACCACCGTGCTTTTTGTCAAAAGCAACATGACGACAGGCTGTATAGATTGTATTCACATTCCTCGACTTTGAGACTAACGCTGAGAGGCTTTAGCTTGGCTTTGGTACACATAAAGGACTCCTTGCTTCTTGACAGAAACACCACAAAGTTAATAGTTCACCAGCTGTGTTAAAAACCACATAAAATTAAGGCATGACTAACCTTTGCTGCACTTGAAGTCTTAAACTGTACACTTCCTCACTTCATATGATGCATACTAAATCGTAGACCTAGTTCTGCCATATGCTGAACTTCTTCAGTATCTTGCCAAATTCAATGCAAGTGGAAGATTCTCAGCATCTACAGGACTTGGGAGGTTTTCTATGAAATAGTTTTTCAATTCAACAAACAATAGTAATTTAAAAAAAATTGTTCCATCCACACTAAAGACTATTTTCCAATACAATTAAAGGGCACAGAATTATTACTAACCATCTCCCCATTGTTTAAAAAGACTGTTATAAGTCTCAAGTCTGTGGAGAAACATACTCATTTGCTGTTTCCACTATATGGATTCTACAAGTGCTGCAGCATGTAGAGAGGCATGTGTAATAGGTCCATGGCCCAAGGAGCACTGACCTGCCTACCAGATTCTCACAGCAGAAGATGCTCATTCCTTTCAAACTCTTAGAGCCCATCAGCAAAATCAAGAGTTAAAACAACATAAGCTAAAACAAAGTATTGCACTGCAGAAAAGACGACTTTTTTTTTTTTCTTTTTCTTTTAGAGGAGGCATATGCAGTCTAACAGTGACATCGCTCTTTTCTGACTTGGAAAAATTACCAATGAGGGTCACTTCTGAGGAATGAGGAGGACTTTTTTAAAATAATTTTTGCTCAGTGATAAAATGAAAAAAATAAACAACCCAAACCAAAACAGCACTAACGATCCATAGGAGGAATTGAGAAGTTGATGTGAAGATTGATTTGCACTCACCAGCAAAAAAAAAAAATCTGTGCTTACCTGCTTCCCTCTAATCACCATGGCTATGCATCCCACTATTGTCAAGGCAATCATCACGTAGCTGAACTTCACACGCAGTGTGGTCTTTGCTGCTCTGATTGTTTCAATCCTCAAGAAATAAAAGAACAGACTCATTATGAGAGACCCAAATAAACCGTTTGACCAATTGTTTGCTATCTTCTAGCATGCAATCTATGCAGTCTGCTATAATCCTAATGATGCTTGGCTCTTTTCACAAAAAGGTTTTAGAAGAATGGGAAAGGTTCATGTCCAGCTACCTTGGGAGGTACTTGGTCACAAAGGAGTTCCTCTCAAAGCTTGAAACAAACCCAACATTTTTAACTTTGGGTTATTTCACTGTTAAGAGACAACAGTGCCTTTCAAGACCTTGACTGCAATGCAGAGGAGGAAGGCTGCAGTATTTAAGTACAGTGAAAGATACTCATATTCACTATGGGGAGAAGAGGAAAAGAAGACGGATGTATTTACTAATAATCCCCTACTACAAGATTTGACAGTGCTATAGACGGCACACTGGCTGCTGAATGTAGTACTCCTCAGGAATTCTGAACAGGGCTTGGTAAATGACCAGTAGTTA
>NW_010161830.1:0-6027 GCF_000695765.1 Mesitornis unicolor | reverse complement strand
CCTGCTGAATAGTCTTTAGGTGAAGTGATTTCCTAAGAAACTGAGGAGACATGGACACTTACAAACTTTCCAACATCAGCTTTGGATAGAGAACTCCTTTAATTCTTTTTTGGTTTATTTACTTCAGGGCACTTATCTAGCCACACCACTAGCTATACTACTCCTTTGGGAAACCTGTTGCCTAGTCCAGTGTTATCTTTAACAAGCAGACATCTTCCACAGGTAGAGCCTTCCAGCTGTACATGTAATGAGTTAAAACAAAAAGACATTTATTTTAAATTGTGTTAAACTCTGAGGATCATTCAGAGTAACTCAGTTACAGCAAATTTAAAGTTTGTGTTAGAGATTCCAAGACAAGACTGGCCAATGAAACAATGTTTTTAGGTGTGCTTGCCACAATAACCAAAGACCTACACCATATATTTAACTCTCCTTGCAGAATTTAGCGCAGTTGCCTCCCTTCAGAAGGGGATCACTATTTAAATTTGGCATATTATGAAATTACAGATGACTAGAAAAGTATCAACATCATGTGATGAAAAAATAAATGCATCAAACTAGGTAATTATACCCCCAAAATAACACTGATAGTGCATTTAATGGAACTGGGAAACTATCACTGTTCACAAACATGAGCAAATATGGAATCTTTTACCATATTTTGACCTTTGTAGTTGAAGGAAGAAAAGATACAGAAGGATCCATAGCAGTTCAACATGGTAAATCACACAAGACCTGAGAACTAGAGTTTTGTTCTTGTTTTTGAAGAGGAGGGCAAGAGTGATTTGATCACTGTTTCAGAGTATTGATTTGAATACAAGATTTCTGATCACAGGGAACACGGCTATCTGCCATGAAACTAATAGTTAAATTTAGCTTCCAGACTGTTTGTTTCTGCTAAGGACCTGTGATGAACAACTTACTGCAGGCTGCAATTAAGCTGAAATGCACAGAAGTAGGATTTAAAAACTTGATTAATTTTTGAAGTACCTTGGATGTCTTAGCATGTGCAAGAGGAAAAGGTAGTTATCTGAACACAATTTTCATTGTAAATTCAGTGGCTAAGATTAACATTTGTGTATTAAATGAGTTATTTCTGATCACCACATCTTGCGAGATTACCGAGTTACATCACAAGCTCTTACAATGCACTCTTAATTCAGCTTAAAACAGGAAAACAAGCTTTTGTGCTTTTATAGTTCTCAGTCTTCTCAGCTTTGGCTGAACTGTTTGCCTGAATAAAACCAAGAATTCCCTATGCACTTGCAAAAATGGTCACCTTTTATCAGAAATTGGTCTGTCCTTTCAATAAACAATTGAAATTACTTCAACTGCTCTGCTAATTCTGTTTTTGTAAAAACACGTTTGGTATGCAAAAATATATGAACTGACAATTTAGTAAGTTTTAGTAATTTACACCCTTATGTATTTCAAATGTAAAGTTAAGAAAAATTATTCAATACGAAAACCAAGGAATTCATTTTTGACAATGTTTATCCATTGAGATACATTTAGAAAACACATGGGTGTATTTTCAGTTCCTATACTGTACATCCAAACAAACAAAATCTCTTTAGAGGGCTGCTACATAGTTTGCTTACCCAAGTAGTACAAGATTTACTGTTATCTTTTGAATTTAAACAAGTACATATATTTAAAAGCATAACAAGCATGTTTTAAAAGACAGCTATACTACCACCACGAGTGGTTTTTAAAGTAATCATTGCCTGTTGGTGGTGGTGTTAAGTTTGATCTTCATTTTAGACAGGTAAACTAGAACATCCACTTTTATTTTCTACTTTTCACATGGGGCAAAGCATTGGCATTTGGACTCCACCAGCAACAGCGATGTTTTGACTATATATATATTTGTTTTTGTTAGGGACAACAAAACCACTTTTTTTGCTTTCCGCTGTTTGTTAGTTTCAATTCCAAAAGTAAAGAAAGCTGGCCCATGCCCTCCACACATTCATTAATAAATATTTTAAATGACTTTCGGCTATTTTATAGTTATATCATGCAAATTTCACACAATGGGAGACTGACATATGAAGAAAAACACTAGAAAAAGCTTACACTTACATTTACAAAAATATTTTTTGATTGGGAGAGTGAAAGAGTGAAAATTAACTGATTTGTGATGCTTTTCTAATGAAACAACTGATAGATTCTGGTCATCCCTTCAGGAAATAAAAAGTAAAATCCAAAGGGATGTATTATCTCAGCAATACAGAACTGCTCAGGTCATCTCTTCTACAAGATGATACACCACACACAGCAGTGTAAGATTATTCAGCTGCAAAAACCCATTCCCTTTAAGAAAAGTTATTCTGGAGTTGCATTCAAGTACGATATTCCTGCGTAGCCAATGTCTCTCTTACAGTTTCAAAACTGGCACTTACGAGACAGTCTCTGGTATATCCTCTGGTTTTTTGAAATGGCCTGCCCACAACAAAAATCTTTTCTCCCAGTCTGTAGGCTTGTGTCCAGGCACCCTCAAAGGAGACCGACCTAAAAAAACCCCAACAAAACACACAGACAAACAAAACCAAAAAACCCAGAACCAACAGTCAGAGAAGCTGAATTGCCACAGCTGTAATGAAACCAGTTAGAGTGAGCAATGGAGAATTTTAAGTATGATTGCTAGAGCTGGTTAGGGAACAAAGAGTGTATCACAGATTAACAAACCTGTAAATATGGATTAAACTGTGGCCATGTAAGGAAAGCCAAATCTTGCCCAGACCTCTACATTTGTAGCTCTGATTTTGCAGAACTTGATCTAACATCTAAGCTTCCTAAGCTGCTGTGGTATTATAGTTTTCCTATTATGTTTTAAAAATAGAATAAATCAAACGGAACTGCTACAGAAAAGCCAATATGCTGCACCATTGTATCACAGAACATTAACTTTGCCAGGGAGTGTACAATTTTATCTTATCTGGAGGTGTAAACAAACAGACTACCATAGGCAAAGTTTGGACCCTTAGTTTTCAGCTTCAGTCTTTCAAAGTCCATATAAAAAAGTATTCAAAATGTAATATGGGAAGGTTTCCATACATAACATACCATTAAAATCTAGCAAACAAAATGCAAAGATAGGCAGCTTTCCCACCCCCCACCTCCTTTTAAAAAAACCAAAACACACCACCAACCCAACAACGGGAGGTGTCCTGTATGGCTGTGCGCTGCCTCGTGGATTCGTGAACTATCTAGGAAGCGGCGTGGATAGACAGTTTGCTGACAAAACCGAGCTATTCAGAAACATAAAGAGGGCTAAGCACAAAGAGCTGCAGGGCTTCAGCCTCCTGAGTCAATGAGATGGCCAATGAAACCCTGTGTATGTAAACAGGAAGCAATTCTGGTTCACATACAAATAGAGACTCTACTGTAACCCTTACTGCTGAGGAGAAAGTCCTCAGGGTTTCGCAGAGCCTTTGGCAAAAGTTTTCTGTAATAGTCAGAAAGGGAAACAGCATCACCAGCAGCGTTTAGGAACACAGACCAACACAAAAGCATTTTTATGCCATTGTGTAAAACCGCGCCTCCAGCATTTTGAACAGCGTGTGAAATACTGATCTGTTGTCTCAGAAACAGACAAAATAGAAAACCAGTAAGGATGACCGCAGGTATAGAATGGCCACCAAGAAACAGCACCACAGACTGAGAACTTTGGCCTGGAAAAGCAGTAATTGAAGCCCTCTTCAGCACAACAGAGGGCACCAGCATTGTTATGTGACATTGGGAGTGTGGGTTATAATGAACAAGCCCTGTTTTGGAAGGGGTACTGAATAAAGGAACATCAGATTGGAAAAAAAGCACACACCAGCTTCAAAAACAAATACAAGACTGTACTTGTTTTCTCACAGCATGGTTCGGCTGAGGAATTCCTTCCCAGAGGATGCTGACACCAAAAATACATCCAGCTTTGAGACTGGGTAAATTCATGAAAGAAAAATCCAGCAAGGACTACTAAACACGAAGATGCCACCTCCAGGACAGCAGTCTAGGGGAGAAACACATTTGCCCTGTTTCTGCACGCTTCCTCAGATCCTTGCTACTGATCGCCATTCCTATTAGTCCTCACCAAAATGCAAGGCACCTCCTCTACTGGTCACTACTGGAAACACGACACTGTTAAGGAGACCTCTGACCTCACTCAGTACAGCTGCGTTATGTTTTTAACACAAGTTAGTAACAAGAAGTTTTAACACAAGAAGTAAGCAAAATGCTTCACATCTGTATGCTCCTTGTACCTAGCATCAGTAGGCAGTGAGGGAAATGTGTTGTACAGGATGTCTCATTAGAGCATCCTAACTCTCCCATATATAGTGAAAAAATGTATCATGGCCTGAGCTTTACCTGAACAACTCCATGCTTAAACATGAACCAAGCCAATGATTCAGACTCTCTCCCGCAGGGCATGTTCAATTTTATGAACAGCTGGAGCTGGTTGTGCTAAGAAAAACCTGCAAAAGTATTTTAGTTCGTATGATGTTCCTATACATCAAAGGTTTGCATTGGGGTTGAACAGCGGGTTCTAGAGCATAGCTGAAGAGCTTCAACGTATATCAGATAAGACAACAGGGACCTGCCACAAAAAGAAAGCTGCATTATTGTCACAAAAAGAAACACTGACCCTTGGCTTTGTTAAAAATCAGGATCTTATTGCTAACTTTAATGCTCAGTTTATCAGTCTAAAGACCAGAAATTCCTCTCACAAAATAAGGGGTATTAGCATCTATATCAGCCAAATTCCTGTTCAGATGACTGCAGCCCAGATATCTAAATATTTCACAGCATGAAAGGCAGCATGGTCTTTATTGGAAGCTCTTACTTTTTGGCTTAAGTTGACTTTCTTCTGGGGATTTGATACAAAGCCTTCTGCTTATCTTCAGATCCACTCCTTTAGTCATCCTCAGAACTGAGGAAACATTTCTTCCCAGCAGTTTAACAGCCATATCTGGAAGAGAAAGCAGAGGAAGCAAAGAGGCCAAATCTAACTCTGAACAGTATAAAGTGAGACTGCTACCTTTTAAATGGAAGTGGTAGTTCCGTTGGGATTCTTTTTTAAACATAAGAGAAAAAAAGAAAGAAAAACAACTGGTACAAATCCAATATTATGCAAGAAACACCAAATTCAGATTATAACAGAGCCTATCAAAGAAACTAAAGCTTGCCTGTAAGCTATGACTTGAGCTTGCTCCAATAACCTTATTTAGGAAGATGGGAATGCAAGATTACAGCCTACAAGCAATTTCTAGAAGACAATGCACATCACAATTACGAGAAACTTATCTATTCACATGCTTTAGATATACTTTAGACAGTGCTATGCAAGGACCGCACACCAGCATTCTACCAGTCCTGTCACATCCCAAAATCACGTCACACACTTGATGGAGTCAAGAAAAAATGCCAAGAAAAAAGCGGAATCTTGCAGTATAGAGACACCTACTTTGTAGTGCATTAGAAAAGGACAGGGCACCTTACGTATAAAGATATATTCTGAAAAAAACCCTTTAATTCATTAATTAATGTAATGAAAACATTCTGAGGAAAAAGGAAAAAACAACTTTGAAAGGCAAAGGGCACTTTTAAAAATATAAATTAACAGGTATCTTCCTTCTTTACGCTGGCTGAAGATTTCACTCCTATGAGAAAAAGTTGCCCTTTACTTTCTAGACATAATACATTCCAGCTCCGAAAAAATGTAAGTTTACGCTTATAGGCATTCCCCCTCCCCTCGACAAAACCAAACGCTTTTCGAGACCTTCAAAGGGGAAAAAAAAAAGCACAAAAATCCATTCCTTTAATTTTATTTTAAAATCAACTTGGAGGCCGCCAGGTTTCGAGCCTTAATGCCCACCAGGCACGGAGACCGAGGCCTCCCTTCCCCCTCGCCGCACCGCCCGGAGCCGGGCCAGGGCCGCCCGCTGGATCCCCGCTCTGCTCAGGGCCCGGCACCTCCGGAAGGCCACCGGGTCGACAACACCGCTTCGCCAGAGCGCCTTACGGCGGCAAGAACCG
>NW_010161829.1:6015-9788 GCF_000695765.1 Mesitornis unicolor | reverse complement strand
CCACTCCTCCCAGCTTGGTGTCATCAGCAATGTAATCAGAATGTAATTGTTGCTTAGAGTCATAGAAAAATTCAAGCTGGGGGTGACCTCAGGAGGTCTCATGCCCAAACCCCTGCTCAAAGCAGTGTCAGCTAGTAGGTCGGAACAGGTTTCTCAGGGATTTATCCAGGAAGGTATTAGATAACTTCCAAGGACAAAGACTGCATAACCTCTCAGAGCAACCTGGTCCACTGCTAGACATGGCAGGGGGACAGGAATTTTCATTATATCCAGTCTGAACTGTGTTCCACAAAGGAGTAGACTGATGGGGGGGTGGAATTAGTGCGTCACAGTATAATGGTTTTAGTGTTAGTAACAAGTATTCTAAGCTCTTTCGTACTTTCTATTACTGCTGTCTCGACTCCCAAGCTATAGTAGCAGGCCTTGTGGTAAGCTGGATCAGTTCCTACCAGATTGCCTGTTTAAATTGCCTGAATTTAATTGCTGAACAATAGCATGCTCTCCTTCTTGTGAAATCAGCCCCTCACATGAAAGGTGAGAGTTCCCCTAGATAGATACTTCAAAAGAATTGAAGATACTGGATTTTTGAGGATACAGAGGAACATAGAGGAGAACACCCAAAGCATTGGAAGAAATTTGAGTCCTAGAAAGGAGAGTAAAGTCCTACTAAAATGTCTCCCAATAAAATTAATGTCAGTTTTTATTAAAGGCTTCAATAGTTTTAATTTATCATAAATACCATTTCTAGTATTTAAACTGGGATTTATCATTTGTACTGCATTTTCTTTTTTGTGTGTGGCTGTATTAAGGCTTATGAATTTGGTGCCTGATGTTAATGGCTTAAAGTTCAGCTTTCTCTTTTGGCTATTTGCAAATGTATTCAGTAACTTCAGGGCAAAATTCTTCCAACACTAACACAATAGTTGAATTTCTTGTAGCATATAGGTACATGTTCAACTCATGTCAACAATGTAATCTGCAAATCTGCAGTTTTATTGTCTGCATTCATATAAAATTTGATTATTTTAAACTTACTTCAAGCTTAAACTAACATGAAATATGAGACTGTCATTTTCAATTTTAAAATGTTCTTTTTAGGCTAATGGATACAGCTTCATCAAAATTGATCATGAACAAGCAGTATCTTTGCTAAAGACTTTTCAGAATGCAGTGGAACTCATCATTGTACGAGACATTTCTTCGTAAATACTGTGGATTGAGGGGAAAAGCCAGAAGGATTCATTGAAACACTTAAGGGAAACTGAATATTTTGCCTATTTTTATACACGAAAAGAACTTGAAAAGAATTACAATCAAAATTTGTACAGAAAATTAAATCCTGAACTTGTGGTTAAAAGGGGGAAAAAACACTGTATGAAACATTCAAGAAAACATTTTGGAAATTCATATGGTGAATAAAGTTGGTTTTAAGCATTATAGCAATCTAAGGATTACTCCTCCAAGAACAAACCTATGTTGGTTTTTTGTACAGATGGTTTGTTTATTTTTGGATAATTCATACATATTACTAAACTTTGTGCAAGGCTTTGCAAAGCCTTGGCTGTAGCCAACGGACAGATGGCAGGACTGTCTGTCCTGTAGCTGTTTATTGCCTTTATTTTTATTCACCAGGTATTAATGTGTTATGCTGAAACCACGTCTGTAGACATGGACAGGAGATATGAAACACTGGCTTTACTATGTACACATTGTATAGATAAATGGGTAGATGGAAGGTGGTGCTGGGTGGACAGAATAAAGGTCAGGTGAAACAACTATCTGCTATCTAAATCTGGAATCAAAAAAGAAGAAAAAGTGTTTAGTTCTGGAGTGTATGTCTACCAATAGAAAATACAATAAAAGCTTACAGTGTTTTTTTTAGGAAGACTCTAACTACAAATTTGTGATATACTACAGAATTTATTCTTAATGTAGTCATTGAATATTCATTTGCCAAATGTGATTCATGTTTAGTTGGGTTTTCCTGCATACAGAACTTTTTCAACTGTACTGTGGAAATGTGCCCAGAGGTTTTAATCTGCCATGGAAATTCCCAATTTTGTGCAAATAGTGGTACTTCTCTTTATAAAACTTCTCCATTTTAACCTTATAGATTTTGAAAATGAAATGGAAATGGACAGTTTTAAAGGTTGTTGCCTGTAATATATATTTAAACACAAAGTAAAGACATAAGAAGGTTATGAAAGTCATCTCAATTTTTGTTTGGCCTTTGCATTGCCTTATGTATGGAGCTAGGTAACCAAAGCAAGTTTGTGACACTTCAAACAGTTATGGAGAATTGCTGTGGTGAGATGGAGAGCAAAGGGAGGGTGTACTTACCCACCAGTTTGTAATGATCTTTCTTAAAGGGCTGTTCCTACAGGTAACATTAAATGTGAACTAGACACTTGAGAGTCATTAAAGGATTTCTAACTATATTAATGTAATAGTGCTGCCTTTGTTACTTATTACTATATAAAATATTCAATTATGCTCTTATTAATTTTGTTTACCAAAAACATTAACTTTCTTTTTCTCTTTCTCCTTTGTAATTAAATAGAGACTGCATAATTTGCAGTGATAATTAATACGCAGTTGTTATGGACCAGACAAAAGTGCCATAGAAGACCAATAACTGTTTTTAATGAGGGCTAATGATTAGCCTGCCATTGGAGCAATTTTCAGTTATTGCAGTTCATTTTTAATTACATATAAGTTGGTAGTTTGAAACGGGTATAAGTTTCTTTATTCAACTCATGTGTACAAAAGTAAATGCTTTTAATAAAGCCAGCAAAAATACCAGCCTCCTGTAGTTTTGGGACAATGAGCTGGAAGAGAGAGGTATTATACATAGCTAGTGGTAATAAACAGGCAGTACTTAAATAAGTGAAGTCCAATATTACTGCACTTCTTTCAAAGATGTTAATGATTGTTTATTGTACTGTGTATTGTTCTAATAATGTTAATTGAAACCCTTTAGGCAACTTTTTGCATCTTTTAATTCTTTTTACTTGATTTTTGGAAATATTTAGATAGCACATGATTTTTTAAATATGTTAGTAGAAATGTACTGTATTTTGATAAAATTCACTTATTTTCTGTGTGCTGTGAATATTAAATGAGAAGAATGAGAAACATAACTATATAATGGCAGGCTTCAGTGTTCCCCTTACAAGATGTGTTTTCTCGTTGTTTAGTTTCTATTTTTTTAATTGAAAATGCAAAATGTTCACTCTGCCTTTTAAAGGGGATGCATACAGACAAATCCTAAATTAACTTGGTCTTCTACATAACCTGTATCTTTGGGAAGGTGAAAAGTCCAAAAAGCAGAACTGATTCTTTACTGATCTTGGACTGGATTTTGCAGTACATCTAAATATATCACTGTGGAATTATACTGTACTGTATTTTGCTTTAATGGTAACAGAAGTTTTAAACTTAATTTTCAGATTTATGTATCACATTAAATTCTGCCAAAAACTGTTTGGCTCTGGTAGAACTGTAGGAGTAGAGATTTATAGCAAAACGTTTAGTACTTATTTCCTTTTATAACAAGGTGACCTGCTTAGTGAATGAGGGAAAAGCTGTGGATGTTGTCTACCTGGACTTTAGTAAGGCCTTTCCCACAGCATCCTCCTGGAGAAGCTGGCTGCAAATGGCTTGGACAGGCATATGCTTCATTGGGTAAAACACTGGCTGGATGGACAGGCCCAAACAGTTGTGGTGAATGGAGTTAAATCCAGCTGGTGGCCAGTCACAAGTGGTGTTCCCCA
>NW_010161829.1:4387-5678 GCF_000695765.1 Mesitornis unicolor | reverse complement strand
CTCAGGTGGCCAAGAAGGCCAAGGAATATTGTGGCCAGCAGGACCAGGGAAGTGATCCTTCCCCTGTACTCAGCACTGGTGAGGCCACACTTCAAATACTGTGCTCAGTTTTGGGCCCCTCAGTACAAAATGACATTGAGATGCTGGAGCATGTCCAGAGAAGGGCAACGAAGCTGATGAAGGGTCTAGAGAGCAAGTCCTATGAGGAGTGGCTGAGGGAACTGGGGTTTTTTTGTCTGGAGGAGACTGAGGGGAGACCTTATCGTTCTCTGCAACTACCTAAAAGGAGGTTGTAGTGAGGTGGGGGTCAGTCTCTTCTCCCAAGTAACTAGTGATAGGATGAGAGGAAATGGGCTCAAGTTGCGCCAGGGGAGGTTTAGGTTGGATATTAGGAGGAATTCCTTTACTGAAAGAGTGGTCAAGCATTGGTATAGGCTGCCCAGGGAAGTGGTGGAGTCACCAGCCTTGGAGATATTAAAAACCCATGTAGATGTGGTACTTCAGGACATGGTTTAGTGGGCACAGTGGTGTTGGGTTGATGGTTGAACTCGATGATCTTAGAAGTCTTTTTCAACCTTAATGATTCTGATTATTCTTTAAATTCCTTTCAATAACGCCTAGTATAATCTTTTCCATAATTTTTCCAGGAACTGAAGTTAGACTAAAAGGTTTATAGTTCCCTTGGTCTTCCCTCTCACCTTTTTTGTAGATGGGAATAACATTGACTGGCCTCCAGTCAGCAGGGACCTTCCCATACTCCCAAGACCATTAGTAGATGATTGAGAGGGGTCCTGCCATAACATCTGCTAGCTCCTTCATTACTCTGGGATGAATCCCATCAGGCCCCATTGACTTATGAACATTCAGCTGATATAGCTGGTCCCTTACAATGTCCTCAAATGGTAAGTCACTGTTCCCACACTTGTGCTCCTCTGACTCAGGGGACCAGGCAGCCCAAGATCTATCATTATTATTAAAGACTGGCTCTGCTGCTTCTTCATCCCTCTTAGTCAGATGACGATCTTCAACAAGTATCAGTCCAATGTTTTCTTTAGCCATCCTCTTACTATTAATGTACTTAAAATTATAAATATTTGGCCAAAGCTCATCTTCAGTAAATTAGCAAATTAAATATCTACTAAAACAGATTATTCTATAAACATTGGAGTTTTCAGTAGATTGAAATGTGTTTGTTCCTTCAGTGTCTGTGTATAAAGGTCACACATGTCAAACTTGATGATTTTACAGAGAGTGGGAGAAAGATGTCTGCTGAATTGGTCCGGCCAAGATT
>NW_010161829.1:3467-4254 GCF_000695765.1 Mesitornis unicolor | reverse complement strand
TTGACACTTTTCATTTTGAATGCTTCTTAAAGTACATTTTAAATGGAATAAAATCTATCAGCAGCAATGAGTTGATGCAAACTCTGTTAGTTCTTTCTATTCTTAATAAGTCATTAAAGAATCATTTCAACTGATGTAATAAAAAGATGAAGTCTCCCACATATTTATTATGTAAAAATTTTTGAGTTTCTTTTTTGGACTGGGGTTTTAAAAGTGTGTATATATTTGAAAGCATTCTATGAAGACATCAGGAATAAACAACACACAGAATCAAACTTTTATGTTTATCTTGTTTTTGCTTAGAAATATTACCTTGTCAACAGCTATGAAACGTTTTTATTGATCAGCATTTATTCAACATTCAATTTTTTATATAATTGGACTGTTTCTGAGGTAACACATGGAGAACAAATAATAAAATAGTGCTCTTTAAAGTTGTGTGTAATTGACTCTTTTAACTTATAGGAAATTCTCCATAACCTGATTTTATTCTTCTATACTTTCTGTAGACCTCAGTCCTCTATCAATATCCATTAGTAAAGGCTTATTTGTGTTTCTGGCTCTGTGTATCTCAGTGCCCAGGATTCTGCTCTAGCTGATTTCATTGCAAAATCAGGTGATTTAGAATAAATACCTTCAGGAACAACCCGAACTTGCAATGAAATCAGCTAAGGCAGCCAGTGACTGCTCTCCTGAACAGAGGAGTAGTCTTTGTCTGATGCATATTAAAAAGTTTCAATAGCAGAAAGGAGTGGTTAAGTCAAGGAGCAGGGTTGAAATGAAGAGC
>NW_010161829.1:0-3436 GCF_000695765.1 Mesitornis unicolor | reverse complement strand
AGCTTCTTCGGAGTGAGCAAGGGTTGTGTGGTAAAGAAAGTGAAGAGCTACTCAAATGATTGGCTAATGTCAAATGAACATCAAGTTCTGCCTTACAACTTGGGTTTGAAAATAAACACCCAAAAAGGAAAATATTGGGTTGGCCAAAAAGTAATTGCATTTTTTCTGGGTAAATGAAAGGCAAAATTTTCATGAGAAATAAAACTTTATTAAACAATATAGTGTCCATTTTGTTCAATTACCTTTTGCCATCTTTCAAGCAACTTCATGATTCCACGCTCAAAAAAGTTCTTATTTTTTTGGCAAAAAAAACAGTTCCAAGAACTTTTTGACATCCTCATCAGCAATGAAGGTTCTACCATTCAAGGCATTTTATAAAGAACAAAAAAAAATGGTAGTCTGATGGTGCCAGATCTGGCGAATATGGTGGATGTGGTAACACATCCCATCCAAGCTGCAACAATTTTTGATGAGTGATAAAACTGGTATATGGTCTAGCATCATAATGGAGAAAAACAACACCTTTGCGATTCACCAATCCTGGACGCTTCTGTTTGATGGCATCATTCAATTTATCCAGTTGATGACGGTACACGTTCAAATAATTGGTTTGGTTCCTTGAAAGCAATGCAAAATACACAATACCTTTGAAATCCCACCAGACTGACAGCATCACCTTCCTTTGGTGAATATCTGCTTTTGAAGAGCTTTGAGCGGTTTATCACACTTGCTCCACAAGCTTTTCCATTTGTCATTGTTGCAGACAATCATATGTTTCAAAACTGGATCATTTTCTTCACATTTTAAGAGAGAAGTGCAGATGTCAACATGCTCAGCGAGATGAATTGCTTTGAGCTCGTGTGGTACCCAAATAACATATCCAAGTTGTTTTAAATGGTTTTCAATGCTCGATTTCGATATGTTAAAATTATCAGCAGTCTCTCCAGTCAGTAAATGCTGAGTGGATTCAATCAATGCCTTTATTTTGTTGTTATCAACTTTGATTTGCCTTCCTGAGCATGGGGCATCTTTAACATCAAAATCTCCAGACTGAAATTTAGCAAACCAATTCTGACACTGACATAGTTTTAAGGCATCTTCACCATATACAGCACATAACTTTTGATGAGCTTTCACAGCTTTTTTTTCCTTTTCTGAAGTAATACAGCAAAATATGACAAAAATGTTCCTTTTGATTTTCCATTTTGAAATTGACGCCAAATAAATAATACTTAACAAAATTGTGCACTTTCTTTTTCTAAAACAAGCTTGAGCTGTCAGCTGTCAAGTTACACAAGGAATTTGCAGTTTAAAATGAAGTTAGTTACATTTCAAGACATGTATGTCCATCTATTAAAAAAAAAACGCAATTACTGTTTGGCCAACCCAATATTATCTCATGCCACAGATTTATTTTTTTTTTAAAGGGAAAAAAGGAAGACCTGACAAAATACAGGCCAGTCAGTCTCACCTCTGTACCTTGCAAGATGATGGAGTAGATCCTCCTGGATACTATGCTAAGGCACATGGAAAATAAGGAGGTGATTGGCAATAGCCAACATGGCTTCACTAAGAGCAAATCGTGCCTGACAAGTTTGGTGGCCTTCTACAATGGGGTTACGGTGTTGGTGGATAAGGGAAGAGCAACTGACATAATCTGCTTGGACTTGTGCAAAGCATTTGACACTGTCCCACGCGACATCCTTGTCTCTAAATTGGAGAGGCCTGAACTTAATGGATGGACCACTTGGTGAATAAGGAATTAGCTGGATGGTTGAACTCAGAGAGTCATGGTCAATGGCTGTCCTGGTTTAGTGGGACAGAATTTTAGAGTCAGTTTTCTGTTGAGGAAAACTGCAGTTTTGTAAGGACTACAACACTCTATTTCATGGGAACAAAGTTGATAAAAACACTGTTATCTGTTTCAGCTAATACTTGTATGCAGGTTGCCAGAGTACTATAAGGTCTAGCCAGCAGGTCAGGTTGGCAGGTGGGTGCCTCTGTGCCCCACAGCTGGGAGTCACCCACTACATCACTTACTGCTTCCTCCAGGTGTCTGTCATGGCTCAAGTCAGTCTGTCCAGATGGCTTTGCTTGAAAGCACCCCAGGTGCTTTGAGGTCAATGAACCACAGGTGGAGCAGGAGCCTTTTATGTGGTACCAGAAGGCAACTGAAAATTTTCCACAGATTTTCCACTTACAGTTCTGCTAGTGACAGGTTCTGTGCAGGTCTGTTCTGTGGTGGGGGTCCAGGGCTCTTGAAGCTGTAGGGTCTCTGAGGAGATCCTGTGTCTCTCTGATGTTGTGCAGCCTGCTGACTTCCATAACTCCTCCACTTGACAGCACAGCTCTTCAACAGCAGTGCACCACCTGCAGGAAAGGTCTGGGAGAGGCCCCCGACACTCTGATCCACCAAGCTCTGAGACAGGCCTCTCCCTAGCACCAGCTAAAAGGGTGGGAGCTTTACCCTCCCAAAGTGGGGGCAGCTGCAACAAAGGTCCTAGTCACCCTGCATCAAGGGCAGCTGACTATACTCACTAAAAGCTGCCAGAGCTTCCCCAGCCCTGTAGCACCCCTCACCTTGCCCTTATCTGGCAGCAGCAGGTACCCTCAAATTTCTCAGAGGGTTCCCAGGAGTTCCCTCTCTTTTACCACTTTCTAAGAGCCTCATTTCAAGTATGGTATCACCAGTCCGTGCAATCCAGCCCCTCTCCTCTGTCATACTCCCTGATTTCCAGCTCTCTGTTTTCTTGTGCTTGCTTTTCCTGATATTGTCTGCAGGAACATGACTTGTATTTCTGTATCACAATTTGAAATATTGCTTTGTATTAGAGATGAGAGTTAAGTATAGAAAAAGCAGCAGCTATTTGGCCTAATAGAGGATAAAATATGAAATAAGCATTACAACCTACATATTTTAGACTACATTGGGAATACTATGCACAAGAATTTGTGCATTTCAGAAGTAGGTTGCAATTATCCCATTTAAAGGAAAAATCTATTAAGTAGCTATGGATAAATATTACTGAGCTGTGAAAGATTCAAACAGGTAGCTTGTGTATCTTAATGCCTGAGTAAGGACACTTTCAGCCACTCACATTTATACGAATACCTGATTAAAAGTTTTAGAGATGTAAGAAGATGCAAGAGAACAAGTATTATGTGACTCAGCTGGTAGGAGTCCTGAGATGGCCAAAAACAGTTCCACATTAAAGGTCATATTAATGAAATTATGTAGCTTTTCTGCATGGCACAAACTTTTGAGCATCAGGAATTAAATTTCCAATTACAGTAGTCTGCAACATCTATTTTTGCAGCTGCATAACACAAAGGGGAGTATGGCTCTGCACTGCATACATTTAATGAGGCATGGTTGGACATTGCAAATTGCTGAGCTATTTATGTTTCAGTATTGTTCAAATTAATGAAAAAACTG
>NW_010161828.1:0-1631 GCF_000695765.1 Mesitornis unicolor | reverse complement strand
CGAGGAGAAGCTCTACAAGTGCCCTGAGTGCAGCAGAATCTTCACGAACAAGGGCAACCTGACCCAGCACCAGCAGGCTCATGGCCCTAAAAAAGTCCACCAGTGCAAAGAGTGCGGGAAGACGTTTAAGAAAAACATGACCCTGATCCACCACCAGCGCATCCACACTGGTGAGCGGCCCTACAAGTGTAGGAAGTGCGGGATGGCCTTCAAATGCAGCAGCAGTCTGACCAAACACCAGCGCATCCACACTGGTGAGCGGCCCTACAAGTGCGGGGAGTGCGGGAAGGGCTTTGTGCAGAAGTCAACCCTGAGGAGTCACCAGTGGACCCACAGCAGTGAGCGGCCCTACAAGTGTGAGGAGTGTGGGAAGAGCTTTGTGCAGAGGTCCCAACTGGTCATACACCAGCGGATCCACAGCAATGAGCGGCCTTTCAAGTGTGGGGACTGCGGGAAGAGCTTTGCACAGAGCTCCATCCTGATCAGTCACCAGCGCATCCACACCGGTGAGCGGCCCTACAAGTGTGGGGAGTGCGGGAAGGGCTTTGTGCAGAGGTCCCAGCTCGTCCCACCCCAGCGGCTCCCCCGCAGTGAGCGGCCCTACAAGTGTGAGGAGTGCGGGAAGAGCTTTGTGCAGAGGTCCCAGCTGGTCACACACCAGCGGATCCACAGCAGTGAGCGGCCCTACAAGTGTGAGGAGTGCGGGAAGAGCTTTGTGCAGAGGTCCCAACTGATCACACACCAGCGGATCCACAGCAATGAGCGGCCTTTCAAGTGTGGGGAGTGTGAGAAGAGCTTTGTGCAGAGGTCCCAACTGATCACACACCAGTGGACCCACAGCAGTGAGCGGCCCTTCAAGTGTGGGGAGTGTGGGAAGAGCTTTGCACAGAGCTCCAGCCTGATCAGTCACCAGCGGATACACACTGGTGAGCGGCCCTACAAGTGTGGGGAGTGCGAGAAGAGCTTCAAATACAGCAAGGACCTGACCAAACACCAGCGCCACCACACTGGTGAGCAGCCCTACAAGTGTGGGGAGTGCGGGAAGTGCTTTGCACAGAGCTCCAGCCTGTTCAGTCACCAGCGGATACACAATGGTGAGCGGCCCTTTAAGTGTGAGAAGTGCGGGACGGCCTTCAAGTACAGCAGCGACCTGACCAAACACCAGCGCATCCACAGCGCTGAGCGGCGCTACAAGTGCGGGGAGTGCGGGAAGGGATTTGTGCACAAGTTCATCCTGATCCAGCACCAGCGTTCCCACACCGGTGAGCGGCCCTACAAGTGTGGGGAGTGTGGGAAGGGCTTTGCAAAGACATATAACCTGGTGAAGCACCAGCGCATCCACACAGACGAGCGGCCCTACAAATGTACAGAGTGTGGGAAGGGCTTTATACAGAAGTCTAACCTGATCACTCACCAGGGGACCCACATGGGTGAGTGGCCCTACAAATGTGAGGAGTGCGGGAAGAGGTTCATGCTCAGAGGCAGCCTGTCCAGGCACCATCAGATCCACACTGGTGAGCGGCCCTACAAGTGTGGAGAGTGTGGGAGGGGCTTTGTGCAGAAGTCAAACCTGATGAGCCACCAGAAAACCCACACTGCTGAGCAGCCCTACGCCTGTGACCAGTGCGAGG
>NW_010161827.1:479-6148 GCF_000695765.1 Mesitornis unicolor | reverse complement strand
GGGGTGGGCAGCCCGACCCCTCTGCCACAGACAGGGCTGGCAGAGGCAGCAGCAGACTCCCGGTGCCCCATCTGCCTGACAGACATCACAAAAGCTACCTCCGTGGCCTTCTACATGTACCACTTCTGCTTTGCCTGCATCCAGAGGTGGACCAGGGAGCAGGGCGGAAGCAATCGCTGCCCAGTCTGCGGGCACCCTTTGGAGTGGCTGCTGTGCTTGCTGTGAGGCAACGACTGTGAGGAGCACATGGTCAGCTTGCCTGCCCACCTGTGCAGGAGAGTAGCCATGGAGAGGGCCCACAGTCGATCCCTGCCAGCGTGCGCAGGTGTCCCAACAACAACCACCCCTGGGCTGGCAGAAGCGGGCTGTTGCATGAAGAGGCAGAGCAATTTGGCAGAACAGAAGCCCCCTTGCGTTCCAGCTTGTCCTCAGATCTAGAGGGGCTGGGTGGAGCCAGGTTTAGATTCTGAGCGATAGCCAGTTCAGCGCGTTAGTCCAGCACAATAGCAGGTTCACCAATAGTGCATGGCACCTTCAGCACCATTGCAACGCACAGACTTTCACTGCCTTACTTAGAAAGTTAGACAGTGCTCTGTGAAGATCGGATGACCAGCTTAACAAAAATGCAGTTTATTGAAGCAACAGAATACAGGTTCTTTTGGTGATAAATATACTGTCTGTAAAGCATGTGCAGGTCTCTGGAGGTAACTGTGGGCAGTGAAAAGTGACTCTATCTAGAGATTTAAGCGACCCCATAAAGATTTCAATAACTCTCTAGAGAGATTTCTAAGTTTTCCCAGGGATGCACTCGGTATAACTGAGTGGTCAAATCTTACCCAAAGGCATCCCTGCGAGGGGATGAGGGGAAAAGAGAGGCTCAGCCCGTCAACTGGTCCTAGGAGTCAGGAATGGTCCGTGATGTGTGATTTTGTCTGACGATGGTGTCATCCCCAACATCCCCCCTCTCTCTCACACTATATTTATACCATTTTTACCTGGACAGATGGAGCTTGAGTGACTCTAGTCATTCATGTCTTTGTTATGATTGGTGTAAAGTCTGCTCGCTTTGATTTAAAGTGACAGACTGAAGAAAATTCAGTGCTTAGCCTTGGTGCGGGCTGGTCATACCTTGGAGGTGGGTAGCCTGCGGGATGGAGGTGTGGTTTGGTATTATAATGACATAATGAGCAAAGTTCACACAAAGGACAGCATTTTGTCATTTCTTGATGGACTGTTGGCCCAGGGTAGGAAAAATACAGCTTCACCAGTTCCACAGTACCACCGTGTTCCTAACGCTGCATAGTTTGCCGCAGACGTTGGCTGCAGTGTCTCCACTCAGCTTCACTTCCCAGACTGTTTCCAAGACCGCAGGTCATGCTGCTCAAGGAACCACTGTGAATGGATTCTTTGTGTGCCAACTCGGTAACTTCTTGTACCTTACGCCTTTCCTTAATGTGCCAAGAATGCCTTTCAGGCCATGTCTACTAATTATTCCACATTGGCTTGCAGGGTCCAACTTGCAAACAATGCCTTTCAGGCCATGTCTAGTAGTTTTTCCACATTGGCTTGCAGGGTCCAACCATGCACAGCAGCAGAACGCAGCTCCAGAACTCTCCAACGCCTCCTCCCACCAGGGTCCCACACCCAGTGCTTCTCAGGAGCCAACCTGGCTGAGCAGAGGCAGGTGCCTGACCAGTCATGCTGCAGCTCTGGACCCATGCAATGGCAGGGTGTAGTTGCTGCCTGTCAGCTTACACCTTTGTCACCTACAGTAAATACCTTGATACTTTCCAGGGTGTGTGTGTTTCGTGGCCAAAGAGCAACCCACCGCAGGGAATCCTTTCCAACACTGCCTTGGCAGTGAGGGAAAGCCAAAGAGGACAATTTCTTGGAGTCCACCAAGGTGATTGCCTTTCACCTAAGTCCTACAGCAGGCAACACGTCCCTTGTGCTCTCCCAGCCTCCTGCTCCTGAGCAGCAGGGCAGGGCTGCCCAAGAATGTTTAGCAGGGTCCCTTGGGAACCTGTTGTTGTGGGCTCAGAAGTCCATGAGTGCAGGTCAGCCTTGAAGAAGCACCGTTTAAAAGTGCAGGAGCAGGCCATCCCCTTGTGTTGCAAGTCAAGCAAGTGGGGCAGGAGACCAGCTTGGCTCAACAGGGAACCCCTCTGGGAGCTCAGGAGGAAAAAGAGATCGGGTGATCTCTAAAAATAAGGTCAGGCTTTGCAGGAAGATGAGAGAGTTGTGGTTCGCATATGCAGGGAGAAGAAACAAAAGGCCAGAGTGCAACTGGAATTGAAGCCGGCTATTGTGCCAGAAAACAAGGAAGGATTTGTCCAAGGAACACATTGGATCCATACTTGATGAAGATGGTCCCCGGGAAAATAGGGATGCAGGAAAAGCAGAGGCATTCAACGCTGTTTTTGCCTCAGTCTTAAATACAAATGATAGACCCTGGGCTGTCCAGTCTTGTGACTTGGAGGACCACAGTTGTGCGAACAGTGACTTCTCATGTGTGGACACATACATGGTAAGAGGCCAGCTGTATCAGTAGAATGTTCAGGTCTTCTGAATGCCAAGTTTGAACCTCCCCTGACACAGTTTTGAATCATTCCTATGATTCAAATGTCGCTGCCCCGACACTGCTTTGCTACTTGTCAACATTTCAAATGCCAAAGAGGCTTTAAGTACCTTGTTCTCTGATTTTAGAGCCATGTACTCCACACCTGCAACACTTCAGGCACTGAGAAACTTCTAATTTCCCTTTGTGCGCTTGACAAACAAGCTCCTAAAACCACACAAATAACCCCTTTTCCTTTGCCGATTTTGAGCCACTTCTGGCTCTTACTTTGTTTTATCCACTCTACTACCTTATCCTCATCTTTCCAGAATTTCTGGGCCCAGTCCATCCCAGCAGGGGATGGTGCACAATTATGTTTCTGTAGTAATTTATCCATGACAATCCTGCCGACTACGTCAATTAATAAATGTTGTGAAAAATGGGGAAATAAATCTGGCCTTGTGAGGCTGGCACTGAATATGTGACAGACACAACTCGGGAAACGAATAATAATAATTTATTTACAGCAACATTACAATCTTTTGGATTGCCAGTGATAAACTGAAAAGCTACAGGTACACTAAAGGTTGTATAACTAATATAATAGCAACAACAACACACTACGAAACACAAACACTAACAACAACAACAACTTGCCTGCAGTAAGCCTGGCCGCCTGGCAAATAAACAAGCCCATCGAACAGAAATACAGTGGAGCAAAACCAAGAATACAGTCAGGAAAGCCTAGAAATGAACCTGAGGAGAAATATCAAATACACTCAGGAAGTATACACCTGAGGAGGGAAATATAAAATACACTCAGGGAATATACACCCGAGGAGGGAAATACAGAATACACTCATGGAACATGCACCTGAGGAGAAATATATCCCTCAGCATGTTTATCCTCACTCCATGGCTGGAGAAGTAACTCCCCATTTCTAGTATGAATCTTAGGGGTTTTATCCCCTGATGTACAAGACAGCAGGCAGGAGGGTGCCTGAGTGGATTAGACTACCTGGGGTGTTTGTCTTTAGCAGTGTTTCCCCTTATCTTTAGTTATTACTCAAATTTCTGCATTACATCACCGGGCATACATGCGGGTGTGGATGGCTATAGACAATCTTATCACTTATGTTAACGTCACAAAGTCCGTTAATTCACACCTGCATGAGTAGAGGTAATGGCTCCTTTTGTTTGGGGCTGAAAGAAATGGAGGACTGAGACCATGAGGCCTGGTCTCACTCCTCCAGGCATCCAGATAATACCAGATATTGATCTAGTGATGGTTGCCACCTTGCCCAGTGCTTGCCACGTCCAGTGCTTGCCATCTTGCCCAGTGCTGAGTTTCATGCTTCCAGGCATGCAGCTACCTGGTGTACGTGACTTGGACTTTGTGGTTAACTTTTGCTCTCTCTCTACAATGCCTTCCCCATTGGCACTGGGGAGTGCTGTGAGGTGCCCCAATGCCTTCTCTGCTCCATGCAGAACCAGCCCCAGCCCCACACACTCTCCTTGCCTGCCTCTCCCAGGCCCCTCTGGTTTGTCAGCTTGTCTCTGAGAGCCCAGAGAGGCCATACTGCCTGCATGAGGCCTGATGGGTGCTGAGCAGAGGGGATCATCTTTGTGCCTTCTGGCTAGGGGAGGAGGAGAGAAGAAGACCCACCAAAGTGAACTGAGTGCTGCCTGTGACACCCATGGGAGGAAGCAGGGGAGGAAGCATGGGAGGAAGCAGAGGACTGGCCAGCAGTGCTGGGGTTGGGGGAGACCCTGTGGGACTTTGTCCTGCAGATTCCAAGGGAGGCATGAGGTGTTACCGAGTGAACCCTCTTGCCATATATGCCTGGAAACATCTGCCATGGCCAGAGAGACTTGACAGGGCCCTGGGAACACGTGACTGAGGCCCTGGTGACTGATGTGAAACTCCAATGCCCAACACAAGACAAGAATGGAGTGGGCAGGGGCACTGTGCAACCCCAGATGCATGTGCCTGGTCCACAGTGCTGCCAGGCCAAGCGCCATGGGCAAGGATGGCCCACCGTGGCATCCCCAAGTGATGGACATTGATGTCACCAAGCAATGGGTTCCGCTGTCACCAAGGGATGGACTGAGATGGCCCTGAGCAGCAGACTGTGATGTCACCAAGTGATGCATTGTGACCAGGCGTCCCTCGCTGCTTATATTCGGGCACACCTCACCCAGGTGGCTCATACCAGCACTCCAGGTGAGCAAGTTTGCAGGCTTTGGAGCATTGAGCGAGGCCTTTGGTGCTGGTGTCGTGCTTGAGGAGTTGTTCCTTGCACACGTGGAGAAAATGGGTATGGATGCGGAGGACTGCTGTCCGATATGTCTGGACAGCTGAGAGGAGGGTGGGCAAGTGATGCAGTGCCTCCACTGTTTCTGCTACCTCTGCATCCTGCAGTGGGCCAAGAGCAACCCCAAGTGCCCCCTCTGCAGGAGGAGGATGGTGTCCATTGTGCACTTGGTGTAGGCGGACGATGACTTTGAGGAGCACGTCTTCACACTTTCAAGTGTTGTTTGCCAAGCGGGAGGAGCACCCAGGCACCCAGCTGACCATGACCTCCATCACCCTGGAGCACCCCGACGGAGGGCTGCAGAACAGGTGCCCAGGCATGCTTTGGGCGGCCTCCAGCCTGAGGAATGAGTGATGGTTTTCCACAGCCATCCAGCACTCCTCCAGACCCTGCTGCCCTGGGTCCAACAGAGGCTGAGGCACATCTGTAGGAACAACCTGAGGGAGGCAGTCATGGCGGAGGACTTGGTCATGGCCATCCTGACTATCTATGGGATAGATGAAGAGCTGCTGGTCCACATGCTGGGGGTCTTCCTCCAAAACCAATCGGTGGCATTTGTGCAAGACTTTGTCCATGTCACCGTGCAATGCAGCAGGGAGGCCCATTGTCTGCTGGGCCGGCAGGACGCCCATGTTGCCAGGGAGCAGGAGGGCAGTCCCGCAGGTGCCCCTGGACCCACGGCCTCCCAAGAAGAGGCGCCTGCTGCTGGCCCAGTCCCCTCCAGAAGCCTTGCCAGATCTCCCAGTGCAGATGGGCTCCCTGCCACCTCATCTGCTGCTGCTCGCGGGGGGCCACGC
>NW_010161827.1:0-292 GCF_000695765.1 Mesitornis unicolor | reverse complement strand
GACATTAAAGGGTTTTTTGGGAATGGCCATGCCAGGACTGGGACATCAGCTGGGGCATGTGCCAGCCCTCTGAGGTTCCTGGTCCACCACATCCAATTATCCAAATAAAATGAATGCATGGAAACTACAGAAGTCTCAGTGTTACCAACAGTGCAGGTGGTATTGCTGTCCTCACCCTGTTTTGCTTTTCTGCTGAGAGGGGTGGGATGTTATTGCTGAGGGGTCCTTCTACGTGTGCCAGGCACTACTTTGTTGTTCTCTCCAAAGGCAACTGCTGCCCAGCTCCAGGCCT
>NW_010161826.1:49830-51441 GCF_000695765.1 Mesitornis unicolor | reverse complement strand
ATATATTTATATAATATATAATCTTAGTTAACTCAAGTATATACATTGTATAATAAATAATGCTTATAAAAAGAGAAATTTTCTGAATATAAAATAAAAAAAAATCGACCTCTACAACTTTATACAAAACTTTGGATACAGCAGATTGATGGAAAAAGATCTTCCATTCAGTGCTAGAATACCTGGCTACGGCAAAATAATTACAAGGCAATAAATGTTCTATTTAATATTAAATACCTTTTCTTGATTAAAAAAACAAACAAACAAACAAACGAAGAGGGGTTTTGTTTAAAGTCAGGTACTTGGAGTCTTTCCAGACGCAGGATTTAATATATACGTTTAAATAGAATGCATATCAGAAGAGGGCTCATTTCCGAACCGGGAGGTTTCTCAGCGCTCGGCTGTGATCTGTGCTTGCAGGAGGCCATCGCTGCTCGGGCTGTGCCAACCCAGGAGCCCTTCACCGTCTGCACGAGGGACCTGGGACGCGGCTCTGCTGCTCTCCCAGTGCAGGGCTGGGGCCGTGGGGCCGTGTCCTGTGCTCCGTGCCAGGGCTTTTCACCCCTTTTATTGCTCTTGACCCTGCTGCCCGCTGCTCCCTGCGGGCAGAGGAGCGAGAGGAGCAGGAGACGCAGCTGTGATGGTTTGGAGACATTTCTGTGTGTGAGAAGTGGTGCTAAGAAATGGGAACTGGTCCTCATCGTCTGTGGGAGAGCTCACCAGGACAGAGAGAATAGTTGTATTTTTTAATTGCGAGGGTCAATACGCCACCGAAAGGAGAGGGGATGTGGTTAAGGAAGGGGATGTGGCCTGGGGAGCGGGCAGAGGGATGAGCCCTGGTGGTTCTGCTCTGAGATGGGTCATGGGGGTGTGTGGTCATGTCCCTGCTGATGGGGCCTCGATGTGGGCCCCTCCTGGGCAGAGCGCTGATGGCTCGAGAAATCCTACGGGAAGGAAGGGCTCTGCCTGGGGTTGTGCTTCGGATAAGGGGCTCCCTTCCCTGTCTGCCATTGCCTCTCGTTGGATGAAGGGGTTTGACAAATCTGGTGAGGTTTGGACTGAAATTTCTCCTTGCCATGGCTTTCATCTCCCCATCCGTTCCTGATGCTCAGAGCCGGTGTACGGCTCACCTGGCGGGTACCCTGTTCCCAGAGAGGTGCTCTGGGATATGAGATCGTATTAGAGGATGTTTAGTAAATATGTGCATCAACCTTAAAATCTTGGGCAGCTGCAGGGCAGGGAGGCTGCTGGGGTCATGGTGGCAGCCCCACCACGGGTGCTCTGCCCATCCTGGGGTCAGCTCTGGCTCCCTGCTGTCCTCAGGGTGTTCAGGAGATGTTCTGGGGCTGTGGGGAGCAGAGGGGGCAAAGGGAGGTGAAGGGAGAGGCTGCTGGGGGGCTCTGCCTGCTCAGACAGGTTCATTTCTCCAGTGTCTTCTGGGAGCAGGAAGGAAGGAGCCCGGCTGGTGCGGGGAGCTGGCTCCTTTCCTCCTCCTCACCGCATCTGCTGGGACCAGGGTGGCCAGGCCAGCAGAGGAGCCTGTGTTTGCTCAGCTTTCGCTGTGAAAAACCTAATTTCCACCTGAAGCTGCGTATTGGCATTTGGGCGGGC
>NW_010161826.1:48399-49545 GCF_000695765.1 Mesitornis unicolor | reverse complement strand
CCGTGAGGGGCTGATGGCCCCCTTGGCCCTGCTCCGGAGCAGCCTCCCATCGGCTGGGGTCCTACCCGCGCTTACTTGCAGGTGTGGACGTCGTAGACGCGCGTGCACTCCTGGCAGCTCACGTAGCAGCACCAGTGGAAGATGCAGTGACACTTCTCCTTCCGTTTCTCAGTCCTGGTGTTGTGGCCGCGGCCCCAGCACAGCAGGTCGCAGCCGTCGATCCCGTGGGAGGTGACGTTGCACGTTCTGTCCCTCGTCCCAAAGGAGCCCGTCTCTGGGTTGGGCTCGCAGAAATTGGGGGAGTTCTCGTAGTAGACCAGGTCCCGCTCTGTCGGCGGCTTGAAGAGAGCGTACTTGGCCCTGAGAGTTTCTACCCATCCCCGCGATTCCCGGTGCTTCTCGACCACCATCTCGGAGGCGCTGTCGTATTTATCCTTCAGGTAGTCGCCGATGGCCCGGAAATCGGGCTGTGCCCACCAGCACGTCTTGACCTCGCAGCTTCCCGACAGCCCGTGGCACTTGCACTTCAGGTGCATGTGATCCAGGATGGTCTGTGCCGGGAGAGAAAAGGGGGTCAGCAGGGGGGCACCGTGTCCCCGGTGGCTCTGCAGCCTTTGCTACCGGTGCTTAAACGTCTGACCTGAGCTGGGTCTGGTTGTGAGCGCGTGGGAGCTGTGTGTGTGGTGGAAACGTCTCTAGACAGAGGGGCTGTGCTAGAAGAGCGTGGCTGAGATGGGCACCTACTCATCTATCCAACCCAATCCAACCCAATCCAACCCAATCCAGTCCAGTAAATGAAGTTGTGAATCTAAGGACGTGTCACTGTCATTTCCCCAGAAACCTCCTCTGCCTGCACCAAAATAACCGCTGTTTTTGGTCAAAATGACTGCAGCTTGGGGTTGGCTGTCGGTCGTTAACACAAGGTAGAGACTCAAGCTTCTCCCGCTCCACCTCTGCCTGCTGTGCTATGGAAAAGCAATGTCCTGCGTTTGCTTCCAGCGCCGTTTGAGGGGTCTCCCTGTGACACAGAGCGCGCTGGGTTTGCAAAGAGCCTGGAGCCGGCAGGGCCCCAGTGCCCACTGGCAGCAAGAAAGAAGGGGACATTTCAGGTGGCAGGGACTGACAACCATCACCCGGTGCAGGGAG
>NW_010161826.1:46191-48368 GCF_000695765.1 Mesitornis unicolor | reverse complement strand
CGTGGGCCGGGCCGGCCCCGGGGAGCCTGCGGGAAGGAGGAGCTGAGGAGGAAAACGTCCTCTTCACCGCGGGGCTGGGGACACGGGCGGTTGGATTGGGTCTCTACGCTGACCTGTGAGAGGTTTGTGCTGGAAGCAGGGCACGTCCTGGCTCTTCTTACCCCCACCCGGCTGCCTGGGGGAACCTGCCCTGGAAAGGGACCCCAGCAAGGCCTCGCCTGGGCACTGTCGTGGTCCCACTGCCCCGTGTGGAGCCGGGCCGGGCCGCCCAGCTGGGCCTGGAGCACTCACCGTCCTGCCGGCCTCGTTGTTGTGCCGGTTCATGGCGGAGCGTGCGTCCGGACGGTTCTCCCGGGCGTCTGCGAACTCCCGGGACACCAGCACGCCGAAGTCGGCGTCCTCGCTGCAGCCCCCCCATTTCCACGCCTCCCGGGGGTCCCTTGTGGTGGGAGTCGCAGCCGCAGATGGTGGACGTGCCCTCGGCGCAGGAGCGGGTGACGGCGAAGGCCACCCCTGCCGACGCGATGGCGTGGACGAAGGCAGACTCCCGTGTGGCTGGGGACAAACAGAGCCCGTGGGGTTATCAGTCAACGCAACACCGTCGTTTTCCTTCCCATCCTGCTACAGCGTCATCGAAACCTCACTAAAGAGCAAAGAGTTGTTAATGTTTTAGTGAACATTTTCTGACTCGGGTGCTGCTGGCATTGCCTTGTGGAGCAGGCGGGAGGGCACTGTGACTCCAGCTCTGCGAATCACAACCACAGCATTTCCCCCAGGTACAACGGGTGCAGGATTTGATCCAGCACGGGGTGCACAAAACCTCAGTAAGGGCTTGAGGAGCCTCAGAAAGGAGCTCCTGGAGTGACTCCTGGTCTGGGAACCCAGAGAGCTCCTGTCGTTAGCCCCAGGGGTGATGAAGCAGCCGTATTTGTGCTGTAAACAGGGAAAGGTTTCAGGTGATGCAGGACAGGCCAAGGCAGAACAAAGCCTGAGAGCAAGCCATTACTGTACAATCACAGAATCACAGAATCACAGAATCCCAGACCGTTAGGGATTGGAAGGGACCTCCAAAGCTCACCCAGTCCAATCCCCCTGCCGGAGCAGGAACACCCAGATGAGGTTGCACAGGAAGGCGTCCAGGCGGGTTTTGAATGTCTGCAGAGAAGGAGACTCCACAACCTCTCTGGGCAGCCTGGGCCAGGGCTCTGTCACCCTCACTGAGAAGAAGTTTCTTCTCCAATTGAAGTGGAACCTCCTGTGTTCCAGTTTGTGTCCATTACCCCTTGTCTTATCAAATGTGTTTAGACCAAACTCCGTGTGGCTTTACAGCAGTGGAATGAAACCAGCCAAGGGGTGAAGGTAACCTTGCGGTCACTCATTAATCCCTGAACAGCCCTGGAGGAAATCAAGGCATTCGGAGCTCGAGCCTCAGTGGCTCAGTAACTGTGGGGATGCTCTGGGTGCGGTGAATGCAGTCTTGGCTGCACCAGGTCTTGCTCCTTGGCCTGCAGTCTTCTCTGCAGAGTGGGGTCTGGTGTCCGAAAATCGGTTGTCTCAACCCGAGCTAATGTCACCCTGTGTAGCTGAGGCAGCTGAGGGGTGCGTGCCAGCTGCGGCAGTCACATCTCTCCTCTGCTGCAGTGTGGGAGCTCAGGTTCAGGTGCCAACTGTGATCCTCATCCAGAGCTGCTCAGCCCTGCCTTTGCTGGTGGGACCGTGCTGTGGTTTTCATTTCTTTGAATTCAGACTCTTCCCTCCTTGCCCTCCCTGCCTCCAATGCACCAGCAGAGATCCAGCCCCTACCCACTGAGGTTTTCCTTAGGTACCTTTCACCAGCCGCTTCTACTGAGACCACTGGGGGCTCCGGGCCACCGGTTGGAGATCGCTGCTGCTGCTGGGCTGTTCCAGCCCGACAAAGGCTGTTTGGGTGGGCTGTGATCTGAAGCAGATCAGATCAGAGGAGCCCCTGGGCCCTTCTGGCCTCAGGCCAGGACAGCTCGGGGGCAGAGGGGGCAGACACGAGCAATGTCCCTGCTGATGGGCCTTGGCTTTGCACCCCGGGGCTGTGAGGGAGCGACGGGCGTGGGATGGAGACGCTGCGCATCGCATCTCTCCCTGCGCAGAGCGCGGATGCCGGGATGGGAGCTGGGATGGGAGCTGGGATGGGAGCTGGGATG
>NW_010161826.1:45693-46118 GCF_000695765.1 Mesitornis unicolor | reverse complement strand
CCCCCGTCTTCCCGGCGAGCTCTGCGCACGATGCCAGGGCAGGGGGGGCGACCAGCACGCACAAACCCCTCGCCTTGAAATCGTCCCCTGGGTCTGGGCGAGGAGCCGGGAGAATTTCCCAGAGACGAAATGCGGGAGCGGCGTTCCCAGAACCAGGGGAGGGGCTGGCGAGGGAGGATTAGAGCCGCCTTGACCGTGCACCACTGCGACTGTCTCCCAGCCAGCCCCGTTACCTGCTGGGACACTCAATTTGCCATTGTTCCCGCGGTGTCACACTGTATTACCAGCATAATGCAGAATGTTTCCGCCGGCCAGCGTACCCACGGCACAGAGCACTGGCATTCCCCAGGAGCACCTCGTAGCAACGGGGCAATGTTCCCCTGTCCTGCCGTCACCCTCCAATCCCGCCAGCCCGGCTGGGCAAT
>NW_010161826.1:42674-45669 GCF_000695765.1 Mesitornis unicolor | reverse complement strand
GGAAATCCCTAGTGATGGCTCTCCCCAGCCCCCCGCCACCGGATCAGAATGGCTAAAGGGCGTGTGAATGCGGCAGCGATTTGAAACGACTGCAGCGCGGGGATGGTATCGCTCGCCCTGCCTCACAGTAGGGGAGGAAGCTTAGCTCTTTCTCATCGGTATAAGCTTATTTTTCTCTCTCCCTCTCTCCTTTCCCTCCCCCTCCCTTTAAGCTGTTGAGTTTATATCAAGACGGCCCCTGATCCCACACACCCCTGTTTAGATGCAAATGACTGCGGGTGTCATGGCTGAGAAAAGCCATGGGTTATCTTGGTGCGGGTCTGCCTTTTCACAGCTCGTGTCAGGGGCTTAGCCCAGCACACAAGGACTCCCGAAGGGTCCCGGGCCCAGCTGCCTCTGCTGCACCTGGCCCCGCTCGGCGATTTTTTTTTGGCGAGAGCCGGGACCTGGCCGGGGTGGAGGAGGATCCCTCTGAGATGGGCAGCGAGCGGCCGCGCTGCCGGGAGGCAGGGGAGAGCAGATCCCGTCCTTCAAGGTGTGGGGAGATGTGCGAGCTCCTGCAGACCCAGTCCTGGCTGCGGCCCAGGGACCTCTCCTCCAGCCCAGGACCTGATCTCCAGGTGCCTTTGGGGTGTTCCTGCCTTGGGCACCCACAGCCTGCTCTGTCTGGGCCCTGCACTTTAACCCAAACCCCAGACTTTATCACCAACACAAAACGACCGTTTTCTATTGCTTGCCCTCCCCGAGCAGCAGCGGCACCGGGCTGTGGGCTCAGCCTCGGCTTTGGGCTGGAAGAGACATCACCTTTCAATAAAACCGACCTGATTTGAAAAAGAGAAGGGAGGGAGAAGGGAGAGGGGAAAGCAGGTTTTTCCTCCCTGCTTGTCCCAGACTGCACACCTGCAGTATAAATCACCTTGGAGAATTTGCCTGTGAAAACATGATCGTGCCCCACGTTCTGGAGTTGGTTTTTGGGCTGTGGGTTTTGGGGTTTGGTTTTTTTCCATAGCGCAGGTTAGGCAATAAAACATGCAAAAAACCAAAGCTTGCAGAGAGATGATCAGTGGCCCTGGGACACCAAAGCCTTCCCGCTACGGCTGCCATGTGTTTTACGGCAGAAAACCCCGTGAGTCTGGATTTCGGGCAGGCACAGCGGGCAGATGGGGGGTAGAGAGAGCAGCCTGGGGAGGCTCAAGCGCGTTGTGCCGTGACAGGGTCTGCACGGCCAAGCCACAGCACCCGGCGCCGTCCTCCCCCACCGCGTTGCTCTCCAGACTGAGCTCTCCTTGAGTGGAGGCAACTGCGATTAACGTGTTTGCGCTTCTTTAAAGTGAAATTATCCTCAATTCCTTTTCAGGCCATATTAGAAATGATTTCCCATGCCATTGTAGTGAGAACTGCATCTTTGAAGTTTTTTCCCAAAACAGCTTCAGTCTACCTAAGGGAGCAGTAGCTGAGATTAACCGAAATGCCGCTCTTTGATACTTCGAGGTGATTTCATCCAGGCAGTTATCATGGCTTAGGCACTGGCTATTTTGGGCTTAGTCTTTAATGCCTATTGGCCCAATGCACAGTACAACCTGCAGCAGTGGTTGTCGTCTTCCTCTGAGCCTTGCTGTTAATGAATCGTTCTCAGTTTGGGGCTTGCACCCCTCGTGTGTCCTGGAATCCAAGGAGAGGGGAGCTCAGCCATCACTGCCACAGACGCTCGTGGCTGGACCAGACGCAAACCTCACGGCTGGGGACGATGGGGGGTCCTGGTTCCAGGCCGTGGGCTCACAGCTCCCGATTTTGGCTGCTGCTGTGTCCAAGGATGGGGCGCCAGCGCGGGAGACGGCAACGCTGGGATGGACATGGACACGTCCAGCAGCCCCGGCCACAGCCCCTGGGCAGAGACCAGTGGCGTTGGTCCCCAGAGCCATCGTGGCTGATGGGACTGAGGCAGAGCCAAAGCCTTTTGGTTGCCAACGCGATCTTCTCCTCCGGTTGAAAGAGCAGAGGCTGGCAAGGCCATGTTTGTTTTCCTCTGCGACCGCTCGCGCTGCCGACGCCGGGAACTGCGGAGGCTCCTGGGCGCTGCTCGTTGCTGCGCAGATGAAGTGAGCCCCATCTCCCCTCACTGGTGTCCAGGGCAGCAGTGAAAACATCAGCACATTTAAAAAACGTGAATAATAACCGCCATCAAATGGGTTGGTCTTCGACGCATCGTTATGTGCGGGTGATGCTGTTTATTTTTAACTGTTCTACTTACAGGTTGGTGAGACGTGAGAATAAATGCATGTTTCCAGCTAATTGCCTGGCAGTGCTGTCTGGGAGACGACTGAAGCGTCGTGGTTGATCGGGAAGCTCTGTAACAAACGTGCTCCATCGTTTTCCTCCATCTGTCAGAGGGTTCAGAACCGCGGGTGATATTTCACTCTGTCAGCCTGGAGCGCGTGGCAATGTCGAGGCAAGTCCACACGTGAGGCTTTGCTCCAGTCCCTGCAGCCGAAAGAACCTTAAAACATCCTTCATGAATTCAAAGTTCACTGTGCTCACTATGGGTTCACCTCCAATTTTTAAATGATTTCATGCTGACAGAAATGGTGGTGAGAGATTTTCAGTGCCTGAATTCTGTAACAGTTCTTTCGTAACATTTTTAGAGTTTTTGTGATGGTTTTTAATGGTATTTTAGGAGAAAATTTCTGATCTTGTAGATGCTCAAGTTTAGGACGTCCTTTTATTAAGCACCAAGTTGTAGTGTGGCAAGGCTTGGGGACAAGCTACCCCTAAATGCATCCTGGCCAAAGAGAGGGGAGCTGAATCTTGTGGTCTCCATTAGCACTGACTTGGCCTTGCAATCCTGGTTTCTGCAGTCGCACTTTGACCCAAATGAGTAATTTCCACTGGGATGTACTACTGGTGTTTTGGGAAACTGTGCCATTAGTGGAAGGTTAAGAAAAACCCAATGAACCGTTTATATGCAGAATATGACAGCTTTGTAAGAAAGATTCAG
>NW_010161826.1:238-42643 GCF_000695765.1 Mesitornis unicolor | reverse complement strand
AGGAGATAGGCACACTGCGGGATGCTATTGGGAAATGGTCGAAAGTCTCAGCTTTCAACCCTAATTTCTCCAGTCCGTACCATGAGTTCCCCGTTTCCAAGGCATCACCGGAAAGAACAATTCCTCGTCAATGAACAGACCTCAGTGGCCTGCAGAGACTCGGTCTGTGTCCATACCATGGCACTAGACCTTCCCCTTCCCCATCTTACCCTGCCCGGCCTGCTGAGAGCTCCTGGGACGGGCGCAGACCCTTCCCTCATGAACCCTTTTGATGTAATGCACCAAAGAATGGAAAATAAGCAAGTGGATAAATGGCGGTTGACAGCAGGTACATCAGACCCTTCCTGCACTAGGAATTCATGGCGTGCCCCAGAGCCAAGTGGAGATGTGACAGCTCTACCCACCCTTGCAAGCCCTTTCCCCACAGCCCCTCGGCTTCGCTGCTCACCTTTGTCCAGGACCGGCCCGAAGATGGCCAGGCTGTCGTCGATGGTGGTGCAGTTCCAGCGGCGGCCCCGGAACTGGTGCTGGCACTCCTGGATGCCCAGCTTCACCCCCTCGGCCACGCTGGGCATGATCTCGATGTAGTTGCGGCAGAAGCGGAGCTGCTTGGGGACGAGGCCAGGGATGGAGCCGCAGAGGATGGGCTGGGACCCCAGGGAGCTGTACTGCTGACCTAGCGCGAGGGACCTGCAGGGGACAGAGGGCAGGGTGAGGGGTGGGAGACCGGCCACGGTCCTGCCCCCACCACCACCCTCAGGGGAACTGGGAGAGGCAAGGGGAACCAATAGTGAAAGGAGACAAAAACAGGGATTTCCTTGGAAAACAAGAGACTGCATGTTGAACAGCCCTGGTGTGAAAAGGACCTTCACACCTGGTCCTTTGTGAGCACAGAAGGAGGGACTCAGCTCCCCATGTGGAGCCCTTCAGCTCTGAGACATCCCCATGGGGCTGGTGGAGCTGGCAAAGGACCCGCAAGGAGCAGCCCCTGGAGGCTGGGGAATGCCCTGAGGTGTCTCAGCTCTCAGGAGCCTCTGAAGAGAGCGCCTCTAACGTGTGGCCAAGGTGGGAATCGTCCTGTCCAAGGCCAAGTTCATCAGCAAAGGGATCACCATTTACTGCAGAGAGGCTGCTGTGGGGTCAGGTACGTCAATGGACACGTCCCCGGCTGTCGTGACACCCATGCAGGTGGTCCCAGCAGAGACCGAACCACCGCGGTCGCACCCTGACGGAGATCAGCCTCTCGCTGCAGCCGTGGGTCAGGCAGAGGGGCTGGTACACAGTGAAGGTGCTGCAGGGCAGATCTGAGAGGACTTTCCTACTGCTCCAAGGAGCTGCCAACTGCCCAGCATTAAATATGTGAGTCAAATTGCCTGTTTGGACAGAAACTGTCACTGAGGGGTGAAGAAACGTTTGCTAAAGAAGCACTGAGATACTGCAATTGCTGACAAATGAGGAGAGTCCTACAGAAACTGCCTTGTTTAGGATCCAGACCATCCTGCAGTGTCCCTCCAGAACATACGGTCAAAGCCTGAGGCTGTAGTGAGGTGGAGTCGGGCTCTGCTCCCATGACAAGCGATGGGATGAGAGGAAATGGCCTCAAGTTGTGCCAGGGGAGGGTGAGGTTGGATATGGGGGAAAACGTGGACAATTCTTAAAGCACAAAACACAGCTCTGAGGCCGCAGGAGTGACAGAGCCCACGCTGTCCCCTCTCTGTCAGTGCCAGAGCCCATCCGTCACGTCCAAGGGAAGCGGCCTTTCGCACCCCTGCCCTGCTGCCCCTGCTCCACCCGCAGAAGGTGACAGGCGCATTTCCAGAGTCCCCCCGCGACCCAGGCGTTTCGCGTGCTCATGGCAGGACTCAAAGCCAGGCAGCTCCGCTGGGCTGGGAGGCTCCTTTCATCGCTGCGTGTACGAGTGTGAGCGGACAGATGTGCACATAAAGGTAGGCTTTTGTGTGTGTGCGCGAGTGCAGGGCACAACACAAGGAGCATAAGTGCCGATGGCAAACGCATGGGAAATCCCTTTTCTCTTTCTCTGCCTAATCCCTTAAGTCTCTCCGGAGTCCCGACACTGTCTGTCAGGCCAGCGACTCCTTTTGTTCCCATCTGATGGTGCCAGACACAGCAGAGCCGTGGGTCCAGCGGTCTCCAGTTGACTCCGTGGTTCCCATTGGTCTGGATGAGCTTTTGAAGCACTGGGAGCGAGCGGTCTCGTGCAGATCCTCTTCCTGTGACTGCCAACGCGTGCGTCCCACGTCCTTGAAGAGGTGACGTGTGTCTCCTCATCGCCTCAGCACGGGGCATGCTGTGCCCACCCTCTCAGCTCCATCCTTCCTGCAGAGACGGCCATCAGACTCATCTTCTGTTTGGGCAACCGGTTGGAAAGACACATGGTACCGAGGGAAATTGGACCTCGGAGTACTTGGAAGGAGCAGGATTTGGCCAGATCAGAACTGTGCCAATACGTATGAGAAGGGGTTTTTAGAGTGAACACCAGGACAGGTTTGCTGCCAGTGAGAGCAAAACCTGCTGGGCCATTTCTCCATCCCTCTTTGCATGGGCCTGGAGGCTGCGCTGCTCCACACAGGGCGCCTGGGCTGCCCATGGGGCTGGGCTTTGCCTCGGTGAGCGGCTCCTGTGGGCAGGGGTGGAACTCCATGAGGGCAATGCCCAGCTCGGCTGCTGCCTGGAGAGGAAGCAGCTTTTTGGAAAGGGGTTTGTCCATCCCCTGCCGTGTGTGCAGGGCACGGAGGTGGCTGCCTCACAGGGTTTGCTCACACGTGTTGTGCGTTCCAGTTTTGTGATAAGGAAAAGGGAGGTGAGGTCACAGGAGAGGACCGGCTTCCTGGGAAGCAGTTGGTGTTTTTCCACTCCTTTTTCTTCTGCAGCCCCATAAACCCAGTGCCATCTTTAATGGGAGCCCAGCTGCGTGGTCAGGACCCTGTTTTTTCCTGTCTCAGCCCTGGAAGATGTTGAGATTTGTGTGAGGAGGGGACTGCAGCCTCCGACGAGCTCCAAAGTGGGGCAGTGTCTGTGCTCACTGTGACTGCCTGGGGTCACTGCTGCGGTGTTTTAGTGGAAACGCAGGGAGAACGTTGCAGGGGTGCATTGCCGAGGGGGTGTTTTCCAGCTCCAAACCCAGCAGCTGAAAGCAGATGAACGTTCCTTTTTTCCCAGAGGGCACCACCAGCTGTGGAAGGAGGGCTCTGGGCTGTAGAACTGCACGGCTCCAAGGGTGCTCCTTGTGCCATGGAGCTGGGCACTCCCTGCGTTGCAGCTCTTCTGAGGGATCTCCCATGTAAACACAGACACACTACAGGGATCCTGTATCCCACCGTGCCATTTCCCTTGACTAAATCATTAGAAAGCGCCTGTATTTCACCCCTGGAGCCCCCAGCACGCCTGGAGATCCGTGCAGAGACGCACGGCTGTGAGCACTGCGCAGAGGATGCTGCTGGTGGTGATGGCACCGGGGATGAAGGGTGGGCGCAGCCGCCCCCGTGCACGTGGGCTGTGGGTCCGTAAGCACCGGGCACCCCCAGACTCAGGCTCCTTTGACTCCCCCCTGCCACGGAGCCAGAGCAGAGCTGTGCAAAGAGGGGGCTCCCTTCAGGGCCGTGCTGGGGGAGCCGCAGCACCAGTGCAACAACAACTGCTCCTCCTCAGTGCCCTGAGCATTGAGGCCAGCAGCGCTCATCAAGGGCCCCATGGATTTGGTAGAAACGAGGGTCGTTTAAACCGCGATATCTCCTTGCACAGCAACTCGGGTCACTGCAGCGTGATGTTACGAGGCAGACACCCGTCCTGCCCCTGCCCTCTGATGTCCTGGCTGTGCCCTGTATCGACCCCTGCCATCCTTACAGCGCACTGGGGGAGCTTTGGGTCACTGGAGAAAACCAGGCTCACAGCTCAGATCTGGTTTGCCCTCCGCTGTCTGGGAGAAAACCTTTATTTTTATTAGGGTTTTTTTATTGTACTAGATCTTTAGACGTATTTGGCATTTTCCAGTTCTGGGCCATGGTCTGCAATTGCACAGGCTGGCATCCCCCTGGTTTACAGCGTGGCACGATGCATTGCAAAGCAGGTTGGAAGCCAGGAGTTTTCATGCTCCTTCCCTTTCTTTAGCACCGTATGAGCCCTTCCCAGCTCCCACAAGTTTTGCCCTTTCCCCCTTCCTAGCACCACCACACGCTTGTTTTCCGGGGAAGTGAAGGGCTGTGCAAGCAGAGGTGTGTGATGGACACAAACCTGCCAGGACAGCAGACCCTGTGTTGTGGGGGTACCTTTTAGACCGTCCAGCTCAGCCGATGCGATGCTCGAGGTGCTTTTACCCAGTGGCTGACGTTCATTTTGAGCTCAGAGACGGTGAATTCCCCCCCACCTTTGCCAGAGGTGTCCTTACACACCAACAAACGCCTCCAGCTGCTCTGCTCTGCTGTCTGACCTCTGAGGGGGTATCATAGCTGGTACAATATTCATATATTTTAATTCTTGTAATTTGCTGACTGCAGCCCTTTGTGAACAGGGTAAGACGCAAATTCTTGGGTCTGTCTGAAGATCAAGAGCGGCAAGAGGGAAATTTTTGCAAGTCAAAGCATGCAATATATATGCACATATGAGCTTGAGAAATGCCAGGTCTTGACTGAATATGGAGAACAGACAAAAAGACGACAGAATTCAAATAAGGAACACTGCAGTTTGCTAGGGAGCTGGATTGCTTTAGTGAATCCCGTGCCTTTGCCCGCCATTCCCCCACTGTTTAATGTCTACTGAACGTGTCCTGAGTTCTGACCCTTTCTGTGGAGTGGGCGCTTGTGTCCCTGGTGTGAGACATCGCCGCTACCACAGACCCTCCACCAAACTTCTCTGCAAAACAGACGGGAGCTTCATTTTTTAAAAAGAGAGGTTCAACTGCCTGAGGTTAGGGGCTGCTCCTCCAGACAAGGTGAGGCTGATGGGCATGAGCGTGGGTGTAGGTTTTTCTGCATTACTGCCCTGGAAAGTCTCTGCAGACCTTGCACACCAGCGCGACGTGACCTCTTGAACAACAGAGCTGTTTTTTTCCCACTTGATGTGTTTGAAAATCACCTCATTAAACAACGTGTACGAATTGCATGGTCTGCACAAAATTCAGCAGGCCACAAAGCCAGATTCTGTCCAATTGAGATTCTTCCTTAATTCAGTCACACCTGAGGGCTAGAAACCTTTCTGAAACCTCCACAAAGGCAAAAGTTCACCTGGGAATCACTCCCAAACCTGTGGCTGCTTAGAAGGAGGTGAAGCATTGTGCGAGAGCTCTCCCAGAGGAGCAGCTCAGGGACTCTCAGTGCCTCTGGGTCCCAGGTGATTTGTGTTTATTGCCCATGCAACCCAGCGGTGCCTCCCCCTGTGGCTGTGTCCCAGCCCTCTTCCAGCAACCTCTCCTAGGAGGGCTCCATCCCTCCCCAAGGGGGACAGAGACCTTCCCAGCCACGGGCACTGCAAAGCCCAGGGGTTGTCAGCCCGTGTTGTTCAGGGCACATAGCACCGGGTGATCAGAAATTCAGCAACCTGCTCCATTTGCAGAAAAACGTTGGTTATTTCCAGCAGGAAACAAGGAGGAAGTAGTTCATGAAATGATCTTCTGGTCAGTGTAGGAGGGTTGGACAGCTTGTGCCCTGCCTGTAGCTGCAGATGAAGGGAGGAGTGCCCTTAATGCATGTACTCTTGTTTTGAGATATCTCAGAGTCACGGTGTGGTGGGGTTGATCTCTGGAGATCACCCAGTGCAACCCCCCAGAGCAGGATCACCAGAGCAGTCACACAGGAACACGGCCAGGGCTTTGGGTGTCTCCACACAAGGAGACTCCACAACCTCTCTGGGCAGCCTGGGCCATGCTCTGGACCCTCACACTGACAAAGTTTGGCCTCATCTTCAGCTTGAACCTCCTGTGCTCCAGCTTGGGACCATTGCCCCTTGTCCTGTCACTGGACATCACTGAGCAGTCTGGTCCCATCGTCCTCACCCAACACTTGAGGTATTGATGGGCACCAGTGAGATCCCCTCAGTCTCTTCCTCTCCAGCCCCAACTCTCTCAGCCTTTCCTTGCAAGTGAGATGCTCCAGTCCCCATCATCTCAGTGGCTCTGGACTGGGCTCTCTCCAGTAACTCCTTGTCCTTCTTGAGGAAATGGCCTCAAGTTGTGGCAGGGGAGGGTGAGGTTGGATCTGAGGGGAAATTTCTTCCCCAAAGGGTGATCAGGGCCTGGCAGGGGCTGCCCAGGGCAGTGGGGGAGTCCCCATCCCTGGGGGTATTTAAAAGCTAGGAGTTGAGGGGCTGAGGGACGTGGGTCAGTGGTGGGCAGGTTATCGTTGGACTCTGATGTTAAAGGACTTTCCAATCCAATGACTCTGTGGTTCTGTGACCACCCTGAATGGGTGAGCTCAGCCCCACAGCTCGGTTACTGGTGCCAGTGCCTGGGCAGCCTCCTCGGGGTGGAGAGGCCAATTTCCTTCTGAGGTCCCTGAGATGGGGGACCCCAGCCACTTCCCTAAGGGCTCGGCAAGCCTTGTCCCGAATCGCTGCTACCTGGGCGCTGGAGCAGGGGGGTGAGTCTGGCAGAGGCCACGCAGCAGGAAAACGCAGTGCCAGCGAGGGGATGGATGGCAGGGGAGGCAAGAAGAGGCTTGTCCTGTAGACAGACTGGCAGAGGCTGGATTACCTTAAACTCTGAACATTTAATCCCAGGGAGACATGGATGGAAGGAGGTTAATGGATGCAGTGATACGGCCGAAAGGGGAAGCCAGAGGAAGACAGAGCCGGGATGAGGCTCAGGGAAGCATCACGGTGAGTGCTGGGAGTTCGGCTGGGGAGGAGCTTGCCCTGCTGAGTGCGGGTGGGTGTTGGAGTGTTTGCACTCAGGGCAATGTGAGCTGTCATTTCATCTATTTCTGTCATTTCAGCTACTAAAATACTGCCAAAGGATGCCCGGTAACAACACAGCATCCCTCCTAAAAAGGACCCTCCTGTCTGTGTTTCATCTTCTTCCTCCACTCTAAATAGGGCACACAGGGGTGCAGGGGAGATGCACCACTCAAAACCCACACTTTATTTCAGTGCTTATATCATGAGATGGTTTCCTACCTGAAAGTAGGAGTTATAAATGGATGGCATGGGCAGTTTTTTCGATTTATAAACCCCAAATGTATTTTCTTCAGTCTCCCACTGACCTACCAAATAACCTGCATCGTATTTACCATCCCAAATGCCTGAATTTTGCAGATAACACCCGCTGCTACTCTTATGACCATGTGGAGGGTGCTGATCCCCAAATTCTGTCTGCTGGGCTGATCTCGTGTGCGGTCACAGGATGTTCACACCAGCACTGGGCTGAGCTCACGTGCACAGAGCAGCCACAGGATCCTCCTGCGCTGAGCGCATTTGGGCTGGGGCGAGCACAGGGCCCATGAGGGACCCCTGGCTGAATCCCCCCTCTGCCAAGGAGCCACAACCTTGGTGTCTGAGGGCTGAGTGCCAGTGGTGGGACAGTAATTCTGGGGCAGAATTTGGTTCCATGTGAACATGAGGACAAACTTTGTCAGTGTGAGGGTCCAGAGCATGGCCCAGGCTGCCCAGAGAGGTTGTGGAGTCTCCTTGTCTGGAGACACCCAAAGCCCTGGCCGTGTTCCTGTGTGACTGCTCTGGTGGTCCTGCTCTGGCAGGGGTTGCACTGGGGGAGCTTTCCAGGGCCCTTCCAACTCCTGACAACTGTGATTCTGTGCTCCCAAGCATGCAGGCTTTGGGAGCTGGGCGTTTTCCTCACTGCAGACAGGTCTGCTCTGCCTATGAGGTTAAGAGTCCCGTGCACACTCGTGTTCTCTCTGTTGGGTGCAGTTACCGTGCTCCAGAATTTCAGAAAACATTGATTTCTTTAGCTTTCCTCCTAAACTGAGTGTGGCTGACACCACAGTGATGTGACCTCCTGTTCTTCCTGTCACTGGGGGGGGTCACGTCTCCATTTTAAACCCCAATGTGCCACAGTCACTCCAGTCCCTGTCGTTACCAGAAAGGAGGGGAATCGCACTCCAGACAAGTTCCATTGGCTCCACAGAGAATTGGGGACGGACTTCTCAGATTAGGTCAAATGAACCCGTCCTTGAGTCCCAGACAGCGCCACGCACGTGGGCTTTACTTGGTGAAGGCCAACCACAGAGGATGATGGCGCGTGGGCCTCCAGGGTCTGACTAAGGGCAGGGGGTTTGTGGTGGGATTTTGGCCACATGAACTGAGCTCAATCTTGTTGGTTTATTCCATATGTTTTTCCTATCTCCTTTTGTCCTGAGGCACGGCATGAGCTGCACTGTTGTGTATGAACTGCTTGGTCTGTCTGCCCACATCCCTGCATGCACTCTACCACTGATTTGCACAGTTTTCACAGCACAGGTTGCAGCTGGGCTGGAACAAAACAAAACAAAACAAAACAAGACAAAACCAAACAAAATAAACCAAAACAAAACAGGATGTCTGACCTGCCTGCCTGACCCAGGACCCAGGTGTTCCCCCTGCCACTGGCTCTAGTTTTGGTTTCGCTGAGTTAGCGTTCTGGTGATTTAGCAAGTCAAATTGGTTTTGGCTTTGATCAAAAGAGATGCCAGACTTGACACGAGTGGATGGGTGGGGGAGTGCTTGGCGAGGAGGTGCTGGCAAAGGAGAGATGGAGTGGTAGATCTACCCCCTTCTGAGAGGAGGGGTGAATGGTTAGGGACTGTGGGACTCTTGTGAGACTGACTTTGCTGTACCAGGCACCTTCTCCCCAGGGGGAAATCAGCTGAGTTCGGCTGAAGAAATTTAAAACCCTTAGAGGACACCTAATCTGAACTTCAGTATTCATCTCTTAGATACTGCAATTGTATTTGGCATGTGGAAAGCCCAATACCTATGGAGAAGGGAAAAGAGAGTGGAGGATGCCAAAGGATGAAGCTCTTTGAGGATGACCCCATTGGTGGTCACCACTTGGCTGTGACTGCCCAGCTCTCTGCTGTGGCCCTTTGCTCTCCCCTTGCCATGGCAATGCCTTGCTTTTCCCCCAGTACCGAGGCAGGAGGTGGGATGAAAGGAGCTAGGAAGTGACCAGGTCCGGAGATGGGTTGTGAGCCAGAAACAGGGTCTAAGGCATCACAGTTCCCATCACTGACCAAACCCATGGGCCAGGACCCTGCTTACACAAAAGGACACCGTTTTTGACAGTAGTGTTAGTTCACGAGCACCCACTCGGGACTGCAGTGTAAATGTGCTGTTGGGGCACGCCAAAGCCTGGTCACAGACGTGACTTCCCTGACAGCAGACAGCTCACGGAGCAGCCGCAGCCCCTAACGAAGCTCGCGTAGGCTGTGAGTCAGCGCCATGCACAACGGTATCTCCATGAGAATGCAACCATCTCCTTTGACATTCAGCAAAGTTAAATAAGACATCCGAGGGGAAAGAGGACAGTGTCATGTTTATGAAATTGGATTACTCAGCTCCCAGGCTCTGAGGGTTGCCTACATCTTCCCTTCTGGACATATTAAGGATGGTTTTGTACTGCTGTTGCCTTCACCGAGTTCTGGCCAAGTGTTTTCTGTCTTACCCAGTCAAGAGCACATGATGCTGCAGCCATTACTGCAGTAACTGGAGTGTTTTAAGCCTCCTCCTTGTTGTAAATAGGATGTTAAACATGGGAAGGGGACAAAAGAGCAATAGCAGTGAGCTGAGGCAGTGGCTTATGTTGACAGTTTGATTAGTCTATTGGAAAGACTTCTGAGAGATTATTTAGTTACAGTGAGAAGAAGGGGAAGATTAAGACTTTCTGTCCAGCAGAAGAGGGCAAGACAATGGCTGGTGAGTGGGAATTCAGACCAGCAAAATGCAAAGGCACAAGTTGCAAAGAAAAAGACAAACATCCAACACTTGTTGCTGAGTCCCTAACACTGGGTGTCTTCAGATCCAGCCTGTGCTTTTCTGAAAAGAACTGTTTGAGCCAGTACAAATGAATTCCTCGCCCTTGGGGGAAAAGGATCAAATTCGGTGGTCCCAGCACACAGCCCTGCCTGGTTTTGTAAGGAGGATTTTTTTCCCTGTCCTCTGCGTTGCTGATGGTGTGTGATGCCGCAGTATTGCCCCTACATTCAAGGAGCACTGAGGAAGATTCCTCTGTCCCCTGCAGGTTTTTTTGCTGGATCTGCTCTGTTTCTTTCTGATCCAGACAAGCTTTGTAAATAAACCTGCTTTAAACATTTTTCAGGTGCTCTGCCTGCAGCTGCTGTTGCAGAAGCATCCATAGTCAGCAAGCACCAGTGGACACCCGGAGGCTGGTCCCACCACCATCCCCCCCGTGCCCTGCAGTGCCTGTCGCAGCACCTTCCTCAGTCTCAGCGGGGTTTTGAGTCCTGATGACACAAGTTCTGCTATGGGCCCCAGAGCAGTCCCGCATCTCAACCTGGGCCAGCAGCACCTTCAGCAACGCTGTGTAGTGTCCCCGGGCCAAACCTGGGTGAGCTCAGCGATCAGTCACAGTTCCTGCAGACCCTTCGTGTCTCTCAGTTCCTCATCCTCACCAGGGATCATTTGCCCTGGAGACAGCACATGTCAGACATTCCCAAAACTACGTCTATGCCACCAGCATGAGTCTTGCCCTGCACACCCTGGTGTCCTGGTTTACTGGGACAGAATGTTAGAGCCAGTTTTCTGTTGAGGAGAACTGCAATTCTGTAAAGACTACAACACTCCATTTCACGGGAACAGAGCTGATGATAAGACCTCATGGTACAAATACAACCCCTTTCTCTAGTCACAGAATTACTCAATAGCCAACATTGCTCCATGCTAGAAATTCTTCAACAGTGTGTTGTTTCTTTCAGGGGCCCAGCACTGAGAAGCACCAGAGATGGACAAGATGTGGTTGGAAATCTATTTTGAGCCTCAAAGTGCTGATGGTTCAAGAAATAATGAGATTCAGATGATTGTGTCAAGCACTGAACGAAGAGACAAAGGGCAGACCAAGATACTGGCTGGCTGTTAAATGACTTGTGCACAGGAGTTCTAATCAGGCAGCATAATAAGCAGATAACCCCCTCATGGCCAGCAGCTCTATCTAAAGGCAGAATCAATGTGTTGCTGAACATTGCAGTCATAAGAAGAGAGGAGAATTGGGAGCAAACCGGCAAATGGAGAGCAGTGGATGTTATCTACCTCAGCTTGAGCAAGACCTTGAGATGATCTTCCGTAGTATCGTGATGGGATTACAGATGAAATATGCAGTGGTCAATGGCTCAAAGTCTGATTGGCAGCGGGTTATGATGGGTTGGAAGGCAGGGCAATTGTTCAGAAGCAGTGTTCTCTTATAACTGCATTTGGTGAACTTAAGCTGTTAATGACCTCTAGAGAAGAATACAGAAACATCCAGAAAAATCCTGAATTAACAGATTAATTGGAACCTCATGAAAGTCAACAAAAGCAAATGCAAAGTCCTGTGACCCAAAGATGATCCCTTCAGCTGGAGGCACTCTATGATACGATGATTCAATGAGCACTGTGAAAGCCTGGTATGCAAACCCACTTAGAGTGTGGCCGTGAAGCTCATAGTGATGGATGCTTTCCTCTCAACTAGAGATATCTAAAAGCCCGTAGTCAAGATTGCAGCTGGTTGTGCTGGTCCCTCCTCCAGTGAACAGAGAAGAAAAGGCAGCAATGAGAGATTACTTTCCATTGCACTCCAGGAAAGTACCTGAGACTGGAGACTGACTCCATTGGTGCCTCATCCATCAATTCACATTGAAACGATGGCTGGATTAGGGAACGCACGTTTAGGTGTCCCCATTATGGACATCAGTAACTAAGCTAGTTACTCAGGCTCTCTTCATAACAAATGGAGAAAACGATGCACTTTCAGAACACGATGCACTGACCTGTTTTACCTGTTTACCTCCGGATGAGGTTTTCTGGATTGCAGTCTAGACATGTGGTCTAGACACTTGGTTTTGAGTTGTGCCTAGACATCTGTCTTGGATGGCTCTTACTGACTTTGCATCCCCACCAGAGCTGGATGAGGCTGCGAGCACAAGTCCTGAAGGGTGCATTACCTTTCTAAAAGGTCAGCAGGAAAAGCCAACATGCTGTTAGAAAAGCCACAGAGACGTTTCTCACACAAGCCAGCGCAGGAACACGGCCTTACCCACAGCAATGCCCTGTGAAAGCCAGAACCCTGCCCACTATTGACAGAGCAAATCAGAAAAGCTGTTTTTGGAAGCCTTGAATATTGTGAACTGTGCCTTTTAGTTCTCGTTGCTCAGGGAGGGTTTCACTGTAACAGAAATAAGGATGCTCAGTGAACAGACCCACCCAGGGCTGAGTCTGGTCCCACTGATGGGATGGCTCCAACTGTCTGCCCAGCTCTGTTTTTCTCTCCTGAGCCATTTGATGGACTTCGTCCTCAGCTGCCCTGCCCGCGTCCTTGAAGGGGCAGCCTGGCCCCATGTCCTTCGTTAGTGTCAACCCTCTTTGTGGTCTCCGTGTTACCTTCACTCCCTTGAAACTGCTCTCGTTCTGCATGATCCTGACCTCCACATCCATCGTGTTCAGTGCTTCCACATCACATCGCCAGCCACTCCCTGTTCTTCTGGTCCTTGTTCCTTATGTTGGGTGACTGCTGCTCCCACCTCAGCCCTACTGCTGCCTTTTGAGCTGGGCAAGCCTGAGCCCTGGCAAAGGTCTACTCCAGCCCCACTGCTGGGAGAACTGGCTTTCAACCCCTGCTTGACCATGGGGTGAGTGAGTGGGCGGCAAGAGGCACAGTCACCCCCACCCCAAAGCTTGTGTAGCTTGGTGAGGTATTTCCTCAGCTGACCCAGTCAGCCAATGTTCACATTTGCATATGTTTTCCATATTACCACTCACCAGAATTTGGTGGTGGTGACCACAGTGTCTGCCTGGCCCTAGAAGCACCTTTTTTACTGCAGCGTGGGGGCAAGGCAGTCCTGGGAGCAGAGCAGGACAGGATGGGTGTGCAGAGAGGGATCATGGCTGTAGTGTTGGTGGCCTTGGAGCCTGCTGGTGACGTGAGCAGTGCTCAGGAGGAACTGGGGACAGGACCTGCCAGCTGCTTAGATCAGACTGGGTGTGATGCATGGTACGGTTGAGACCTCAGGGCTTCAGTTAGCCTGGTGGAGAAGTCCCTCTCCCAGCAAAGGAAGCTTTGTCAAATCCCCCCTCGCTGGGTCTGTGGGGTTGCCCAGACAGAGCAGAGAGTGGGGTCAGACCTGAGCCATTCACCTGCACCGAGGCCGGTTCGCTCTCATGTCAGAAGCTCCTTGCCCGAGGAGTCCCCACGACAAAGAGCTTCAAGACGGAGCAGGCAGATCCCTCCAGTCTACTGTAATTTCCCTTGTCTGAGCATGGCGTTCGAGCACACGAATCCGCTGCCGCATCCCTTGCATTATCTCTCTGCCCACTGGCGTGTGGATTAGTGTTGCTGCAGCAACAGCACTTTTGTAAGATGAGCCCATTCTGGGAGGGCTGCTCCAGTTTGGGTGACTCAGGGCTCTGTCATGGGCTTGAAAGTGATTTGGCATCTGCCTCCACCCCTTTGTCTTGGCATCGCACACTGCTCGGCTCTGGCTTACTTGCCAGCAAATGCTGGAACGATGGGGGGGTAGGGCTTGGGAGCCAGTGTCTGCTTCTCTTCCTAACAAATGCAGCCTGAATAAAGTTGCTGACAAGGGTGCGTGTCCAGGAACCAGGCTCCTTTATTTCGTGTATCAGATATAAATGTTATGTTCAGCAATGCCTGGTCAAAGCAATGTCACTCTCAGTTTAGAAAACACAATCAAGTGATTTGCCATGGGAGAGAATCTATTCTGCAGGGACTGTGATAATATTATTCGTCCAGGAATTTACATAAATGCATATGATTTGCATATGCAAATGCAGGCTTCCAGGCTGTGGCCGCAATAAACACAGCAGGATTTTTCAGCACTGCAAAACCTTTCCTCTAAAGAGAGAGACGCTGACATTTGTTTGGAGACTTGCTCGCTCCAAATCGGCGAGTCCTGGCAGGGCCATGGATTTGCATGGGCGCTGTGTGCGACCAAGGCCACCCCATTTGTCAGCGCTGCGCCCCCTCGCCATCCTCCCACTGCCAGTCCTGCCTGCAAGGCATTCCCAGCAGAGGACAACCCACCACTCAGATCTGGCTTCTTCCCTGCCTCCTTCGCCAAAGCTGGCACCAATGGAGGGAAACATTTCCTGGGAGGAGATGGTGAGACACCCAATCCAGAATGGAGCACTGCAGAAATTGGGGGAAGGAACACAGACCTCTCCACCCAGGCCAGCGGGGATGCTGGTCATTGGTGTTGGTCAGCCAAGCCCTCTCCGTGTGCCCCCAGTTTGGGGTGTCACTTTGGGGAGGCCTTGGTGGTGGCTCCCCTCAGTAAGTGGTGAGTGCCAACTGTGGAAATCACCCACTGGAAGCCACCAACTTTGGCATTGAAAAGTGCCTGCGCAGTGCTAAGATACTACGGAAACATCCATGGATGAGAATTACTACATCTACCCAGCCATCCCACAATTTGAGGTGTGATCTGAGATGGATGGCTGGGCTGCCTTTCTTTGGAGAGTCCTTCACCGTGCCCTGAGACCAGGACTGAAGAAAACAGGGGTGATTCTGCTCCTGTAAACAGCCTGAGGTTAGGCCAAGGACGTGCTCTGGCCCACAGGAGTGGGTGCCATGGTCTCACACCGAGCTTAGCTCTGCCCATCTGGGCAGTACAGCTGGGACTGAGGCACCTCGTTCTGTCTTATCTGGATGCGTGGATCTGGAAGTGTCAGATACAACATGGAAAAGCTGCATTGAATCTCCAGGAAACCAGATCCAGAATTAGCCCTGGTGGTTCACTGTGGTGAAGAATTACGCCTCTGCTATGCTCTTTCCATGGAGAGCAAAGCAACACTCAGAGTGGAGGGGTGCTGGGCTCTAGAAAGATTTGAGACACAAACTGCCATGAATATTGCAGAAAACATTGAACCATCTGACACACTGGGTCTGCTTCAAAGGTCAGAGTAGTCAGTGCTCTGCCTTCTTCACAAGTAATGTAGGGAGACACCGTGAGAAACGAGGCAAGGGTAAGTGGGGGCTGTTTGAAGTTGCAGCATTTGCCTTCTCAGGTCACCGTGATGTGTGATGAAGCCTCGCTTTCCTGGAAATGGCTAAACATCTTCCTGCCAATGGGAAGTATCGAGTGCATTCCTTATCTTGCTTTGCCTGTGTGTGCAGCTTTTGCTTTATCCATTAAACTGTCTTTATCTCAACCCATGGGTTTTTGGACTTTTACCGCACCGATTCTCTCCCCATCCCACTGGCAGGGAGTGCGTGGCTGTGCGGTGCTCAGCTGCCTGCCCGGGCTGACCCACAACAGGTTCTCACTCCTGAGAAGTCCTCGTCTCTTCCTAGGCACACTCTTGCCATCATCCTTGATCTGCATTCACTCGTAATTGTCTTTCTCCAAGCTGCACACCTAAATATTGTCTCCTCACCTGAAGGGACTCAGCCCTTCAAGTTCCTTGCTGCTGTTGGCTTGTCTGTTTGCTTCTTTCATTTGATAGAACAGTTTTGGGAAGTGCAATTATCAGATTGTACACAGACCTCAGGATAGAGTAATAAAATAAATAATGACATGCTGATATTTTCTGTTTTGAGAACAAATACAGCAACAGCTCCTAACAGACCTTTTCTATTGCCTATCAATCATCATGGTCCCAAAACTCTGGGTAAGAGAGCGTGCAGCACGGTACCAGTTCTGTGGATGTGGGTTAGTGAGCACTGAGCCGCCAGCTGCAAAGAACTGTTCAGAACAATGTCCATTTCCAAGGTGGTTGTAATAGAAAGCCTGGCCTATGTCAATATTTGCAGATTTGGGACCCTTTTCCCAATTTGCACTGTTTCACAGTCACCTGCAATTAATCTGCTTTTTTATTATCCACTGTCATCCCTTCCTGTCTTCTGTGGCCACCCTGAGCAACGTGTTACATTTGCAAACGTCATCACAGCACTGTTCCTCCATCACAATCCTTTTCAATGTGTTGGACAGCCCTTGCAAAGCTCCCATGCCAGCTCCTTATCAATGTAAAAAATCACCTTTTCCGTATTTTTTAACAAATAATCTGATCTGAAGTCATGGGAATGATACTTTTGGTCAAGAATAGAGAAGAATCTATCTGAAAACATACAGATAACTGTAACTCGGTGTACAACATAAACTACTTGTCAAACAGAAATCAGAGGGATTTCATTAAAAAGTTATTAAAGCACATTTGGGTGCTACCAAAGGTAATGAGGCCAGAGCACATACAATGTAATAATCAGTTAGAAATTAAAAAAGTAACTGAAAATCTCTTGCAATAATGAAAACAAAAGAAAAACATAACTATTGAGAGCATCAGCAGTCGTGGGAAGCGTGCATTAGGAAATCAGGTGAAAAAGAGATATCGGAGATGAGGGATTTGCACAGCTGAGGAGCAGGATATCTGTGCTGTTGGCTGAAATCGGGGCTGGGGGCTGGAATGGTAATTCTTACAGGAAAATAAACCATTGTGAGGTTTGCAGATGAGTCTGGACACAGCTGCATTGTACCTGCAGATGGTGGCAGTGATCTGATGGGCTGCGGGCATTTCACCCCTCTCCTGGGCTGCCACCATAGACCAAGGAGCAAACCTGGTGCTCGCCTCCTTGGAGACCTTTGCAGGTGAAACCCTGCGGTTGTGCCACTGTCAGTGGGGTCATAACTGGCTGGGATGGAGCTACCTGCGCCATCTCCAGTGGGAGCAGAGGAGTGGGCAGCAAGGAGCTGAATGGCGCTGGTCACAGCCCCACTGCAGCTGCGGGAACCCCTGTGACGGTTTGCAAGGGTCACTGCAAATTTCTTAATTGTGGTTGTTCACAGTTGCTAGAAAATTGCCACAGGAAACCTGGTTGGCTGTGAGACATAAAAATGGGCTCAGAATTTACAAAATCAAGATTTTATCACCTAACACTCACCCCTGCTGGTTTAAATCTGGAGGATCTATTTGTTGTAAAGGTGGAGGAAGATCTCTTGTTGGAGCCGAGGCAATGCTAGAGGGGCTCAAGAAAAGCATTTCTCACTGAAAAATGAAAGGTGCGAGTGCTGGGAAATGTGCCAGTTAGACTTGATTAGATTTGTAAGCTTAATTAAAACCAGGCAGGTTCAGAGAATTGTGAAAAAGACAAATTAGTAAATTAGCAAATCAGGAAATCTATCTTTAGAAAAGGCATTAGAAAGAGTTTGACTCCTTTATCATAGCAAATTTGCTCATCAAAGTATAGCTCTTTCACATTTTCAGAGACAGCAAAGCAACTACACCAACAGTCCTGGTGATCAACATTTTTGCTGTTATAGGGTAAATATTCCATGTAAGGGTGGCAGAGCATGGCCCAGGCTGCCCAGAGAGGTCGTGGAGTCTCCTTGTCTGCAGACACCCAAAGCCCTGGCCGTGTTCCTGCGTGACTGCTCCTGGTGATCCTGCTCTGCAGGGGTTGCACTGGGGGAGCTTTCCAGGTCCCTTCCCACTCCTCACATTCTGTGGTTCTGTGTGAACATGAGATATAACTGTCTATATATGGGTTATATAAATTACACAGCCGAGTTCCCAACAAACCCTTCCCATCTCAGATCCTTTAGGAAAATCACCGATGGATCCACTGAGCCGTACTGGGAACAGAAGAAGAATGAGATTATGGACATATGCACGAGCTGGTTAACATCAGATTTGTCTCATCCCAGCAACAGCCAGTGGAAAGCGGGTGTCCGGTTTGCAGCCATGGGGTGGCTGCATCTACCAGCAGAGGACAGAGACGATGTGATTTCGTTGTTTCCAAGACCAGACCTAAGACAGACTCTGGAGACCTATGCTATGGACAGTCACTGTCTCTCCATCAGCAGCAGACTGTGCTTTGGTGAGCTGCATATGGCAGGATCCTGCCTTTCTGGGAGAGAAATCCCACCACAATTAGTTTGCTATAGATTAGTATTTTGAGAAGTAGCTTGTGACTTTTTAGAGCGCTGCCAGGTTGAGCACTATTTCCACTACGAGCTCCATTTAGAGCCATTGCCTTTAGGAAACCGAGAGTAGGAATGTGCTGAAAGAGAGCAGCATTATCAACCTACTGGATTTTGATTTCCCAAGTGTTACCTGATCTCCTGAGACACGATCACCAGGGTGACCCCCTTGGTGGATGAGGGAAAGGCTGTGGATGTTGTTCACCTGAGCTTCAGTAAAGCCTTCAATACTGTTCCCCACAGCATTCTCATGAACAAACTGGTTCAGAGTGGCCATGAAGGCCAAAGCCATCCTGGCCTGCATCAGGAATAGTGTGGCCAGCAGGAGGAGGGAAGTGATTGTCCCACTGTACTCGGCACTGGTGAGGCACCTTGAGTCCTGTGTTCAGTTTTGGGCGCTGCAGCGTAGGAAAGACATTGAGGAGCTGGAGAGGGTCCAGAGAAGGGCAACAAAGCTGGTGAAGTGTCTTGAGAATGAGTCTTGTGAGGAGCAGCTGAGGGACTGGGGGATGTTTTACTGAGATCTGGCAAAAATTTCAGAACAGGTTTGAGTTGAGCCACATTGCCATAGATACTACTTGGGCTCAACACAAGTCAGGCAGATTGGATCCACAAGGCTAAGAGAGTGTTAGCAGTGAGACCTATCTAAACAAACACCTTTGCTAACACAACTGACTGTGGTTGTTGTGTGTTAAGCATTCACTGATTAAAGCAGCTTGGTTCTCATGATGCAAGAGCGGTACTGCTGTCCTGTTCACATTGGGATTTCTGTTGGCAGACAGACCAACAGCTTCTGTGTCTGAACAGTAGATGAGATGTATTTCTGGATGGCTGACCCACCTGCTGAGCTTGAGAAACTGAGGTTTGTGGCACACACCAGATGAAGGCATTTTCCAGATGAATACATGATGGGGATAACTGAAAGTACAGTGAATTATAGCTGCATATTTTCAGTACATAACACTATTCTATATTCTCTATTATTTCATATTTAAGGTTTGCTTTTTCTCTCTTGGCAAAGCCAAGAGGTTGTCTGGCACTATGGAGAAAAGATTGGCTCCGTCTCATTTCTAAGAGCCCTTTCAGAAGCCGTAGGCTGCTGCTGAACAGCACCGTGCTTCCTCTTGGCCAGGGTAAATGAGCCCAGACCGCACCACCTCTCCTGGTGGGATATGTCCCAGCTCCTCACCATCTTGGCTGCATCCTCTGCCCACTCTCAGGTTTCTCTGCATCCCTCCTGAGCTGCTTCTCAAGGCAGTATTGCAGGTGCCCAGGTGCCAAGCAGAGGACGACAGCTCCCCTCAATCTTCTGCTCGCACTGATCCTCCCGGTGCAGCCCAGCACACAGCTCACCTTGTTTGAGATGAGCACAGCCGTGGGTTTGTATCCCTGCTGGTAACCATCAACACCAGTTTTCCCCACCTGCGTTCACACAACAGGGCAGGTGGGGTCTGAACTTTCTACCCTGACCACATCAGAGTGAATGTTGGCTTAGGGCTGGGGAAGCAAGTCAGTGTGCAGAACAGCTGGCATGGAATTCACCCGTCGGGGGCACCCCCCAGCCACCCCTCAGCTAAGAGTACCAGAAGTACCCCCCGAATTTCCAGTGCTATTGCATGGGGTCCCTTAGGCAGGTGCTTCGCTTTGTCAAATGCTGCTTTTAATGAAGGATTCAAATGAAAAGCAAACAGTTTGCAATTAAACTGCCTCTTAAAAGCTCTTTGTGACCACTTTAATCTACTTCTGAATTTAGCTACAGGAATGGCAACAGAGATTTCTGACTTAAGGACAGAAACACCTTTAAGTCTTTGTGTGAGTTGGAGCCCTTCTCCCCGTGTCCATCTGGCTCCAGGCAGGACAGAGCGGACCCCTGGGACCGGGACACTCCAGAAGACGTAGATGGTTGGGTTGTGAGGGAGTGAGACTTCCTGACACTTAGGGAAACGTGTACATTTCTTATTGCTCTGTACTCGTGTGTCCTAGGATCGCTCTGAAGCTGTTACCAGACTCTGGACCCTCCTGCATTGCCCTCCGCCATGTAGGAGAGGGAGAAAACCAACAGGAGATGCTGACACTGCCAAGACCAGGGGTATGCTGGGGTTCACAAGGCTGTATGTCCTCAGAAGCTCTTCTCTGGCAATGTTTAGGGTGATCTGTGTGTGTTTGCTCTGCGGGACAGGCAACGACTCTGAATTTCAGCTTGAAAAGCTCTTGCTTCCATGGCATAGACTACCCATCCCATTTGGGGATACAGATTTCCACAGGCCATGCCTGGCTGCAGAAGATGCTGAAGAAAACCTTTAAAACCACAAGATCCTGAGCATTTGTGGCCATTTAGTTACTGACCTCTGCTTTCCTGAGTGGCCACACGTCACCCCAGCACCTCTCCTTGGCACCTCTGGCCTGGCTGTGGTCCCCAGGCAGCGTCACCGCAGCCCTGTCGGACAAGCTCTGGCTCATCTCGGGGCAGCATTGCCCACCGCCGGGTGTCAATCCCCCTGCGGCAGCGGCAGCGGCAGCACAGGGTGACGGGCGATGCATGCGTCAGCTCCTCCAGCTCACAGCTTCACGTGCCAGCGCAGGCCGCTGGTGGAGGTGGTTTGGCTTCGTGTGCCAGAGCGGGAGCCAGAGCAGCACCTCTGGGCTTGCACGGCGAGTGCCGTCAGCTCTGTCACTGACAAACTCCATCATTATCTTAGTCATGTTTCCACACAACTGGCTGCGTTTTGAGCTGCAGGAAAATTATACGTGGGATCAGTTTCTTCCTTTGTAGTGCTACAGTAGCTGGATTTGCATCAGGAAACCCACTCTCATAGTCTGGCGCTGCGCTGCAATTTTATTCCTTTTAAATAAAGCTTTAAGGACCACATGCCTATAACAAAACACAGGCTACAGGATATAAGTGTTCTGAACCTTCAGAGAATGAGGAAAACCAAGTCTGCCAAGAGGATGAAGTCTCCCATTCGTTCCAGCAAGGTGAGACACTGAAAGCTAAAGGAGACGAGCTACGTGTCACCTCAGACTGCATCTACATGCGGATGGTTTTCACAGACAGGTTTCTCCTAACGAGGAAGCTACTAATGAGGGACCAGTGGGAACATGTCTTTGAGTTTCTATCTGCCTCCTCCTAGGGGCCCAAGGCCACTGGGATCCTCAGCCAAAGACTCCCCTGAAAACATTTCTGAGGGGTAGAAATAAGAAGTAATAACACACAATGGACAAAGCCTTTCTTCCTGTTGCCAAGTCAGCTCTTAAAGATCAACAAACGCTGGGTGGGAAGGTGCCCTCGGTGAGAGTCACATTTTTTGGGCAGTGACCTATTCATTCTACATCTTGAGAAATTATGAGAGGAGCGGGGCTGAATTATTTACTCCCTGTTTACACCAATGACTCCAAACCTGGTTCCTGTCTCTGGGCTACTGACACACCAGAGCTTTTCAAGGCTCCTTGGTGAATGATGCTCATGAAGAGGAGAGAATTTGGTGTTTGCTCTCAGTTCTGTCCCTGATTGACGGCTTCGTCCCCTGCACAGGTACCAGCATCCAGGGAGCATTTTCCAGTTGTTTCTCTGTTGGACTGCACTGACACAGCTCTGGACATGGGTCAGATTTTCATCTAAACTCTCTCAGGACATTACCAGAAAGGCCTCGGCCCATCCACCAGTCTGTCTATATGCTGCATTGACCAATCTCTCATGCCTTGATGCCCCCGACCCCAATGACTCAGACTTGGTCTGTTATCCATGCTGCCATCGGGGTATTTGGGATTAAAACATGACTGCAGGTGTGATCAGTGTCACATCTCTCCCGCTGGCACCTACAAAGAGTGATGGTGTGACCCATGTCTGCTGCCTGCGGGGGCTGGGGCACCAGCCGTGGCTCCACTGACCACTTTGCTTCCATCCATGCCAGCCCTGAAGGGAAAGCAGCAGCCCTGGTCTGCACGGCCTCACCACATCGCTCCCTCTGTTCCTTCTCTGCATCTTTTAAAAGCAGTTAAAACCCAGACAGCACAAGGGTTGGACACAGAGCTGAGGAAGCTCTTATTGGCTCCAGCTCCTCTTGTCAGCACTCTCAGAGGCAGCATTTAGATGACCTTTTCCCATCCGTGCCACATTTGTTCATTTTCACTGCTGTAACGGGGTGTAAACACACGAAGAAGGGTTAAACCTATGGCAGAATCCCATTGCTGCTCACTGAAGGTCACATCTGCAGTCTGCGCTACCCCTGGGCCTTGCTCAGACACTGCCTGGGAAAGCGCTGGTTGTTTGGGGACAGGACAGTGCTGCAAACTCCCTTCCTGGCTTTGCAGCCCAGAGTGTTCACCTTCCCGCAGCCGCGCAAGCCTGGACACTGCAGATCTGTCTTTGCATGGCGAAGTCCTTCCCTGTGCTCGCTGTTTCCCCGTGCTGAGAGCCGACTGCCGGAGCCTCACTGCCTGGTGTGTAGCGATTCACCACCGAGGCCAAGGCAGGACCCGATCCCCAATGTGAAGGTGTGTGAGCCAGAGGGCTGCTGCTGGGCTATGCTCTCTCTGGATAACACAACCAGGCGGACAGCAAACCCTCAGCAGCTTCATCTTTTTGCTTTTATCCCTTCCACTGTGCTGCCATCGACGTCCTGCTTGCCGGCATTGTCTGACTGCACGGAGGAGCAGCCAGATTATCCCAGCCACCCCTAAACCCATTTATGAGGTGCTGAGACCCCTTTCTCATTGCAGCTCTTTTCCTTGTGCACGTTCAGACACTTCCTCCTACAGGAATCAACATTTTTCCCATTTATGCCCCAAAGCAGAAATTATCTGTTTTGATTTTTTCTGCCAAAATATTCCCTAGACAGTGGAAAAATACCCAGAGAGACTGCACCAGCAGGACCAGGCACTGTCTGTCAGCAGTCTTGGGGTCCTGCAAGACAAACAGCCCTGCATTCGGCAGAGGTGGGTTTGGCTGAGGATAGGAAAGCACTGGTGATCTCTGGTCCAGCCTGGCCTGGAGGGGTGCAGGGGTGCAGGAGTGCAGGGGACTGGGCTGATGCCGTGCCCCATCTTTGCTTTGCTCCCCCTGCCCTGGGGCATGTGGGACTCATCCTCCAAAGTCTGCCCTGTACCTGCCTAAAGATCAGTGGGTCAGGCAGACAACAGGAAAAAGGCGCTTTTTCTTAGGAATATATACCACATCCTGCTAGAACACACAGTGCGTAAGAACTCAGCAGATATTCAAAGCCCCCGGTGGGACTGAGGACACAATTAATTTTGTGTGCTGTGAGAAGCATTGTCTGTGCCTGAGCCCCGACCCCAGATATTTCTGCCCTTCTGCTCCCCCCGCCTTCAAGACTCCTCTAAAACCCTGCACCGTTTTCGATAGTCCCTCAACCCTGCATGGGGCATCTCATCACACCCTGACGGCGCAGCGGGGACTCTCTGACAGCTTGGCATTGCCAGAATCTCCAAAAGATGTGCAAGATGCAGATCTATTGAATGAAATTCTGCAGATAGCTTGTTTGACTCCCTTCTCTCCCGCGGATGCTGCTTGCCGTGCCCCTGGTGTTTCTGTCTTACATGTCCTCTGTATTATTCATTTTGGGTGAACTCATCAGGATTTTGGAGAAGACAAGGACATGGTGCAGACACCTTTCTGCAGCATCTTCTCCTGAAAACAGGGAGGGACTTTTTGTTCACAGGGAAAACCCAGACCCTTTCGCCAAGACGATTTCGGTTCCTTGCTCTGAGAGCCAGAACCCTCCCTGGTTCGGCCGTTAAATCCCGATTCCTATCACAGCCTGAGCAGGTCAGGAGCTGGCGAGGCCCTGGGACAGCCCGTGTCACGGCGCGGTGCCACTGCCCCACGCGGATCCTCCCCTTTAGACCCAGCCACACAATTCTGACCTGTTCCACAGCCACTGCGCACCCCCGTTCAGACGCACCGGTCCCCATTTGGAGGAGAAAAGGGACATAAGGGGTCACAGTGATGCTGTCCGAATTTCAGGAGGCTCGGGTCCTGAAGTTGGGCAGCCACGCTCAGGGCGAGGAAATAATTTAATTCTTCAGGAAAACATGCTGTGATTTAGCCATTGCATGAACCTGCGCAGCTTTTAAACGCTTCCTGAGCGTGGACTTCTCATTGTGTTCTCAGTCTTTCTCTACTGGAACTGCACATTTTCGTTCTCAAAGTCCACGGCAATAAGTGGACTATTAAAAATAATTCGGCTTTTCCCTTCTGGTCTCTAAATACTCCCAGACATGGCAGTGCGTTTCCAAGTTCACTCCCACCTACTTCTTGCCATCTCCATGTTGGCACTGAAAGGATCTAATTCAGGAATAAAAAAGGGACTTTTCTGGAAGGGCGAAAATAACCCAAGGATCTCAGCAGCACCAAATTCCAGCATCTCCCTCTTTGCCCTGTAATCACTGGGCTGGCAGTCCCCACCTGGCACATACAGAAACTTAATGAGATATATTCCAACGAGAATGAGGAGAGAAATTAACTGAAATATTTTGTTATGCAACTCGCTGCCTCCTGTGTTGAAACGACCCGAAATATTTCGTTTCGCATTATTTGCTCCAAAGTCCCTCAGATTACATTTTGTTAATGTATTTATGTGTAAGCTGTTATTTCAAAAATAAGTAACTCAGATTACTTATCAGCCACGCCATAAGATGTCACCATTTCTTTCTCAAAATATTTTCATCATTACTGCAAGGAAATAAGTGACATGTCCATGATTAAAAACAGCAAAATCTGTCTTTGAGGAATTTTTACTAATGGGTATTTTCTCAGGTGCCATTTGCGTTCCCAGCTTATTTGCCGGGCTAAATTCACATGACAGAATGCAACAAAAGAAGAGAAAGAAGTCCAAAAACTGCAGCAGCCAAGAAGAAAATAGAATTAATTTTTGTTTTAAAAGGATCAATCACGGTTTAATGGAAAGGAAGAAAATACCTGCTACACGGCCATGCGACAGACGGAATTCCTATTGCACAGGAAAATAAAATGCATCCTTTTTACATCTAAAACAAATGCCTATTGCTACAGTGACGAAAATGGAGAAATTAAGAGTGGTGGGGAAGACTCCATTTGCGCAAAGGGAAACCTGGACGTTGCCCTTTAAAAATACCCCCAAACTTTTCATTAATTGCCACCCGAATCTGAAGAATTTGTGCTTAGAATCAAACATGCAACCGTGGCCAGCGCAGCAGGGCGAAGGGCGAAGAGGAAGGAACCCGCATACACACAGCCCCTATAGCTAATAATTAATTAATTCATTAATCAATCACCGAAAAAGGGAAGGGGGAGGAAGAAATCTTACCACCAAATTGGGTAACCGGCTAGGACCTTTGTGCCATTGAAGAGAAAAGATAGAATTAGTCCGAGCAGGTGGTAATCCATCAGTCCAGGCTGGTGCAAGGGGAAAATCTCAGCGAAGTTTTCAGAAAAACATCAAGTGCGGAAATGAAGAATCCCCCTCCCTCCCGAAAAAAAAAATAATAACAAAAATAGTTGAGCAAAGTCCCTCGTGGCGCGGATGACTTTCTGGCTTGTCAGAAACACACCTCTCCAAGCCTTTTCCCTGTAGATCATCCAAAAGCGTCTATTAAAAAGTGCAGGGCTTGGGGATGTCAGCAGGCAGCCAATCAGACCGCATGGCCCAAGGTAAGGGATGAGTCTCGGCTCGGGCTGTCAATCACGCTCTCCTCCCCCTCCACCCCACAACTTTGTTCCTCGCCTGCACAGACAAACCCTCTTCGCAGGGACTTTACTGGGGCAGTGAGCTCTGGGGAGTTGTTATTTGGTTTATTTTTTTATTTTCTTTTTTAATTTCGCTTAGAAACCTGGGATGAACAGACCCCGCTTCTGGCTTGGTGTGCCAGGACTTCGCAAGGTAAGGCTGTGATTGCGCTTCGTCTCGTGGTGGGGGTGAGATAGACAACTTATTCTGTGGATGGAGAGGGAGGCGAACATTAACCCTTGGGGGAGGCAGAACTAATGGGAGCACCAAAGAGGCAGAGCAGCCCCCTGGAACTGTTGTTGTAGGACGTGTGGGCAAAGCTGGTTATAAACTTTAAATGAAACCTGTACTGCCCGGGCTTTTCAGAGCGAGTGGGTGGGATGGGGTGGATGGAGGGGGGAAGCTGTGGTGGCATGGTTTTCTGCTGAGAAAGAATGTCACGCGATGGCAAGAGTGGAGCAGGCGGACGGGAAGATGTCCCATTGATGGATTTGTTGTGAAGGGCATCTCTGGTTGCAGAAAGATGAGAATATTATCAAAAAAGAAATCTCGGGCATTATCACTCCTCTAAAGTGGCTGAGTGTTGCAAACAGAGCCAACAAAGGTTTGTCTTGAAAATCCTCGTTATTGCATAGGGATGCTGTTTTTGCAGGAGCTGGTGTGTTGGAGCAGCAGATCTAGGGGGTGACTCGACAGAATGGCACAAAGAAATGGGAGAAGGCAAGAAAGGTGCTTTTGCCCATAGAGCATCTTCTGCAACCACAGTGCTGCTGCCTGCAGTGGAGCTGCCCAGTTTGTAACACCTGGAGATCAGGTGCTTTAGGATTAGCCTAAAATAAATCAGTTTATTGCAGAGCAATGCTTTTAACAGGGGTCTAAGTTCCTATCCTGGGCAGCTCAATGCGTCTCATGGTTGTGAAGGTTATAGACCTTCTCCTGATATTAAGGCTCAGGGTGCAAATGCATTCCTTGTTGCTGTTTACTTACTAGGATGCATCTGCCTCTGTCCTTCTTGATTCCCAGCTGTTATAGCTTTCAGTGCATGTGGACAGTCGGTGTGGAGCTGTTCTCACGAGTGGTGGTTGGTTTCCTGGCCATCACACACAGAGAGGACCTCACCAGCTGCTGGCTCTGCACCGTACCCCTCCATCGGTCGCTGCGTCCATGGACTGTGAGGTCAAGCTGCTCCAGACTGAGTCCAACGTGTTTTCCAGCTGCCTATGACCCACAGTAGAGGTTAAACTTGGCTTGTTCCTCTTGTGGGATTTCAAATCCCAAAGCTTTTATTGGGTGTAGTCTATCCCAGTGCATGGCTTCCCTGGTGCTCAGCTATCTTTTATTGAACGCAGTCACTTGGGTTTAAGACAGCAGTGGTTTTCAAATGAGCATTTGGAGACACAGATTTAATCTGTTCCACCACATTAAACACTACCTGGGAATCTTCCCAGGTCTTGAACCCTACTGTCTGTGTTTTTTGCTATGGACCCTCGCATGGGCCATGACCTGGCCAACTTGCACAGCCCTGAGCCATGAGCATATTTAGCAAAAGCAGACCTTAAATTGCTTGCACAGGTTTGTACCTCTATTGGTGGATGTTTTGGAGCCCTACAGACTGAATAAGGATTAAAAGTACCGAGTGAGGGAATTCCTGTCATTAATATGTCAAGCTGTTAAGGAGGCAGCAAAAGGAGAGGCTGAAGTGAGATATCACAGGTAATACAACAGGTGTCTGACATCCCATGGAAAAGGATGAAAAATCCCCAACGCTGCAGAAATCCGACTGCAGAAAGTTTCTGAAATCTCAACTGAATGATTGGTTGGATCTTCAAGGTCTTGGTGACTGGGGTGCTCCTGTACATCAGACCGTGGGGAACAATACAAAGTGCTCCTTGTCCATTTCTTGATGCTAACTTTTATAAATCAAGCCGGTAACAAGCTACAAAGTGCTGCTTCTGGCGACACCGGCATGGGTGAACCTGACCTGAGACCCAAACCCCGGGGTCTGTATCTGCTGCTCTATGTTGGGAAGGGATCTCAGTGTTGCCTCAGAGTGTGCTGCATTCCAAAAGCAGCAGCGATGCTAAAGCACCCACCCACACCCCAGAAGCATCCGGCATCGCATATTGAAGTCGTTACAGAGGGGTTTTGAAGGATGAACAGCATCACAGAATCACAGAATCACAGAATCACAGAATGTTAGGGATTGGAAGGGACCTCAAAAGATCATCCAGTCCAATCCCCCTGCCGGAGCAGGAACACCCAGATGAGGTTGCACAGGAAGGCGTCCAGGCGGGTTTTGAATGTCTGCAGAGAAGGAGACTCCACAACCTCTCTGGGCAGCCTGGGCCAGGGCTCTGTCACCCTCACTGAGAAGAAGTTTCTTCTCAAAACTCAAAGCATGGTGGTAAGGACTTGATCCCAAGCAGACTGAAGCCAAGGGGAAGTTCTCTATGACCCTGACAGATGGATGATGAAGTTTTGTGAGCTGCCTGTCCTCCCACAGTTCCTAACTTGTCCTGTCCATTGCTCTTTTCCTGCTCTGAACATCATGGACTGTTCGTCCCAGCACCACAAGGAATTCACGTTGTCCTACCTTTTGGGATGAGGCTGTGATTCGCGTGTGTCCACGGTTACTTCAGCTTGGAGATCCCGTGAGACCCTGTGAGTAGGAGGTCCCTGTCCACATGTGAGTCCTGGCTCCAAGTCTCTCTCACTGGAATGAGCAGAAAAGCAATGGCAGGTTCAGTTGTGTCCTCGGCTGTGTCAGCCCGGATCCCCGAAGCCCTGGAACGGCGGGGATGTCTCACGGAGGAGCATGACTCGTGTGACCGGGATGAACCCGACGTTGTCTGCGAAATGAACAGACTTGCTCTCAGTCTTCTCTGCTGTGAAATGAAAACCTGGTGGCACATGCTAAAATTATCCTGGGGATATTTCATGTTACCCCGAACAAATATTTACAAGTTCTACAGCAAACATTAATTTTAAATGTAATTTCTAAGAGCAAATGACAGTTACCCAAAAGAGTGCAATTTCAAAATCTCACTCATAGACACCTCCTTGTGCTGCCGAATGACAGTTTTATTTACTGAGGGTCTTTTCAATCACATTGGTCTGTCTAGTTTGGCAATACTGACTCTTACAGACCATTTTCAATATGCCCAGAAATGAAAAGAAAGAGGAAGCTGGAGGTCTGGCTGCTCAGAAGTCCTGCTAGCCCGGTCAGTACAAAGGTCTTTCTGTGTTGTGCTGACATTGTGGGACTGCACACTCTCCCACTGTAGGTGCCAAGGCATCCGAAGGGATCTTTGGTTTATTCTAACAACATTCCAGCAAAGGAGCATTGTAATCACATTGAGAACGTGACTGTCCTTGCCCTCGGTGCTCTAACTCTTGTCCCTTTTCCTTCCTTTAGCTTCCCTTACTTTCTCCATCGGAATCTACCAGCAGAAAGAAGCCAAGGACCCAGGGAAGGTGATGGGACCGTGGAGTCTCCTGGATTTGTTCCCAGGATGTGTTTCAACACACCAAGAACCTGAGGAGTGTGAGACACCAGGAACTCCAACCCTTCCTGGTGTGGTTCTGCTACACGTGGTGGAACTGCCCCGTGGTCAGCGTGCTGTGAAGAGGATGGCTGGGACTGCACGGTGAAGGGCAGGAGATGGACCTGGGGTTTGTGCTGGGGATGGCAGGGAACGGTCAAGACCTGTGATCCCTGGTGCAGCACTAACAGATGGCATCAGAGCTCTCGATTTGCAGATTGACTCCAGTTCGGTAGTGGAGGGTGGTTCAGCTCGGTGCTAGAGGTTGAACTGCACATTCGGGCACTTTTGGGCATGGATGGAAACAGAAACTGAGAGGGTGGGTCCCTCGGGACCATGGTCCTTTAGGGGGTTTCAAGTCTTAGAAGCAACTGTTTTGAAGACCTAAGTTTTGCTCTTAGTATCTAAAGTGGAGGTAAAATAACAAATGAGTTCTTTGATGGCTCTAGCCATCAGTCCTAAAGTAAATAATTATTTTAAACTATGCAAAGAGCTGAAGAAATCCTTTCCCAAAGCATGAAGGAGACATCTGAGTCCCTTCCATCTCAAACTACTTGAATCCTGCGTGTTTCTGAGAGCTGCATTTGCTGCCAGCTTATGACTGGTAATATTGACATTTCTCTCTAACCTGACCCATTCCTCAGTTTCCTTGGTCAAATCCCCTCTCTCCCAGATTCCCTCTGGCTCTAACAGACCACCCTTTTCTGCTGTTCCTGGTTTTTCATCTCTCAGTTCACGTTAGCTGGGCACGCCAAGGCAGTCATTACCTGGAAACAGCAATCCTGTATTAACATCTGAGCAGAGACACTTAAAGAGGGGCCTCAATGGATGTTGCATCTTCTTTGGACAGGAACGTCTTCGTATCTTTCCACGTCTCCTCGACGTGCTCCACCACCACCGACCGGGGGTGTGCTCAGCAGGCTGACATTGCAGGGCTGACCCAGCGCCTCCTCACGCTGTCAGGTGCCTCCACTCCGCGTTTGCTCCAGCAAAGCTTTAATGCTACCCCTGAGTACGCCCGTGGCTCACCCGGGGCTGCAGGCAGGCTGTCTTCCACCTTGTCCTGCCTGTTCTGCCCTGTGGAGCCCTGCCTGTGGCTGCTGTGTGAAGCCATGAGCAGCCCACAGCCGCCGGTGGCTGTTGTGGGAAGCCATGAGCAGCCTACAGCCGCAGGGGAAGGTGTCTGCTGCTACAGGAAAGTGGATCTTCACCCGCGCCGCTGAGCACCACCACGTTGTTTCTACTGGATTTGATTTTGAAACTTCCCTTTACTGAAAAGACAGGTATAAAGTCAGGCTTTAGCTGAAGGTCTGGTGGCTGCTGAGATGGTGGTAATAGAAAGCTCTGAGTTTAGCCCAACCCTTTAGTTGTAGTGTAGTGGCTTGTGCTTTCTGCAGATAACCGCACCTCACTCCAGGTTTTATCAAACTATTCTAAGCTCCTGTATTTAGGATGTATTTTGTCTTACAGTGCTGGCAGAAACTCTTTTGAACCAGACTTCTGCTGCAGTGTCCCAGGAGGTCTTGTGGTTAAGGGACTGGGACTTCTGGTGGAATAAGCTGCTGTCATATCCAAACTGTACCTGCTGTCATATCCAAACTCGAGAAACTTGGGTTGTGTTCTCAACTGTGCCAGCGACTCCTCAAGGCACAGGTTCCCTATCTGTCCCTGTATTTCTTGCTTGTAAAACTTGGGAAATAGTTGCTTCTGTGTGTATCCTGTTCTCTCCTTCAGCAGGGAACTGTCTCACTCTCTGTTTCTTCAGACTTTAACCACAACATCAAGGGCCAGCTCTGAACCACGGACTTAATAAAAATATTTATTATCATTAACAGCACCACAGTTACTGAACACATGAGCAGAACCAGAATCCCAGCCTTTGTGTTTGAAGGGCAGGATGAATGATAAACGGTGCTCCCTGTGATTTAGTTTTTCTCCTCGTTCTTATTCACACGTACCTTGTTCTGTGGCCAGGGGATCATAGGACTCATGTGAAGGGGAAATGCTGACTGCTGGCTCCTCCACTGCTCCCAGTAAGACAGAAACCTCCTGAGAATGCTTCGCCTCAGTGCCAGGGGCCACTGGCCTGGAGATGTCATAGACTTGGAATAAAAACGTCTCTCTTTCACCATCACCCACTTAATTTCCTTTAGTTCCTCACAGTTCAAACTCTGGTTAGATTTCCAGATCTTTCCTCTGTCTTGCCATGGAGATGTTCGGATAAAAAAATCACCTGATGGAACCCTAAGACACACGGCTTTTTAGTGACTATGACAACTTGGAGCACAGAGAGCTGGCCATGAAACACATCTCAAACTTCAGCAAACACAAGGACACAGATATTGTGCTTGACTGGCACAGTTTTGCCTGGAATAGTGTTGGCTCACAATGCATCATGTGGGGACACCAGTTTCTGCAGTGCACCTAGAAAGAGGAAGTGCTTGTGGTGAAGCTTTGAAGTGTTCTCTGCCAACCTGTTCTTCTATCCAAGTCATCCCAGATCTCTTCTGAAGCAAAGGGAGACCCAAGTAGGACACCAGTCCCATCAGCCATCAACTGTCAGTGGGGAAACTATTTCCAGTTTTTAGGGTTCTGTTCAGTCTTCACCTAAGCTGCTCTGGGCAGGCTAATGCCCAGTGGAAAAGGTACCACGAGGATTTCTTGCACATTGACGTGATTTTTTTCACCAATGTGAAGCAATAGCTTCACAATAGCATCCCATTTGACTGGGATGGCTGAGTATGGGCAGAGTCCTGGTTACCAATGTGTGCATGTGGTCTACACACAGGTGTGTGAGAGCAAGCAGAAATGGTAGAGAGTGGATGAGGGCAGTGGCCATAGGAACATACGGCCTTGCTGGTGGGGGAGCAGCCTTCGTGCAAGTCCCAGAAGTTTCTGGGAGCAGGTCCTTTACAAAAAGCTCAGAGTGGCTAGGGCGCATCTCTCTGGAATTGGGTAGGGAAGGGCATTTTTATACCTTACGTATTTGAGGGTAGCCTCGCTCTGCAGGAGAGGCAGCGCTGCCTTTCACAACCGCAGTAAATCTGACTAATTGGACTGGCTGAGCACATGAAGAAACGATGCCCCAGGTCTTGGGCTTGTTTGAAGACAGCTTCTGTCTGAAGACATCTGGAGGAATGCATCCCGGGGACGGGGGGAAGGGATGGAGAGCAAAGGGAACGGTGTCATTCCTCTCCCTTCCTTCCTTCCCCAGGTCTCCACCATCCTGGAGGCTGGAGAACGTGCGCTAAAAAATGAGACCAGGTATTTTTTGCTGCAGGCTGTGACTTTCCACAACATTGTAGCTGGAAATCGCAGGGCCCTCTGATGTACGCAAGTTCTTACGCTGTTGGAGCAAAAGGAGCTGCATGCATTTGTGTCAATGCTGCCTCTCTCCCAGGGTGTCTGGTCAGCCACGCTGCAGGGTAACGGCAGGCACTGCCACTGCTAGAACTGCAGATCTTCTCCTTGCTGAGACTGCCTCCTGCCCGGGCTGCAGTGTCCATTTTAATGTCCCCATCTGCTCACACCCTGGTCCTGAGCAGGGACGTGTCATGGTCCAGCACAGCCAACACAACACGAGAGCAGGTATAAGCAATTCAGTTTGCTTTTCTACGCAACTCCAGGGACCTGAACCCTCAATGCTAACGGTACTGCCAAAGGTAGGGATTGATGAACCAGATCTTGGTCTTTCTTGCATCTTGGGTTATCATCTGCATTTGCAGAGCGGGTGTGAGACTCAGCCCTTGCTGTGTCCGAACGCTTGGTGCAAGAGGAGCTCTGCTCTGACCTGGCCTGGTTCAGCTGCGGGTGGGCTCACAAAGCAGGGATCCCAGGTCTGGATTGTCCATGTCTCTTCTGCAAACTTCCAGTTTCTGTGGGGGTCCTACAGGAAAACTGAGGAGGGACTTTTTACAAGGGCAGGTAGCTATAGGATGAGGGGAATGGTTTTAAACTGGAAGAGGGGAGATTTAGACTGGATATTGGGAAGAAATCCTTCCCGTGAGGTGCTGAGGCCCTGGCCCGGGTGGCCCAGGGAAGCTGTGGGTGCCCCCTCCCTGGCAGTGCCCCAGGCCAGGTTGGACGGGGCTGTGAGCAGCCTGGGCTGGGGGAGCTGTGACCCCATGGGGGCTGGACTGGGGGAGCTGTGAGGTCCCTTCCAACATAAATCATTCTATGATTCTGAGACAGCTCAGCCTGCAAGATCAGAGAATCACAATTTCTGCTTGATCCCTGTGAGGACATGGTGCTGAACTGTGAGAAGATAAAACATAGGATGAAGTGGTGGAATGTCCCAATGGGAAGCTGGGCTGGGCGTTGCTGGGCTGGGGCTGAGTTTGGACTGGGCTTTGCTGGGCTGGGGCTGCGCTCTGCTGGATCAGGGGATGGAAAGAGGCCGGGCAGCTGGCTGGAGGCAGGCAGGAGGTCTGGAGCGGGGCCTGCAGAGCAGCCTGGTGGGGATTCAATCCGGGAAGTTTTAATGACACAACAACAACAACAACAAAAGAGGAAAGGGAGGAAAGGAAGAAAAGGCTCCTGCAGGGCTGGTTGCCACGGAGACCCCAAGGAAGTTTGAACCAGTCCTGCTCTTTTCACAGCCGCCTTTGAGCCAAGGAGGGAATTATGGCTGGCGATAAAAGGAGACATGTGGCCCTTTGCTCACAGGGACCGGCCTCTGCAGTTACGAGTCTTCGGCTCATTTTCCCCCTTGTCCCCTCCTGCAATTATACGTTTGGATCTCAGGGAAAAAAAAAAAAAGAAAGAAAAAAGAAAAAAAATAATCTAGGACAATTTGTGCACCCTTTGCCCTGGGGACCCGTCCCTGCAGGGCAGACCTCTACCTCTTTCAGCCCATTCTTCCCCCTGTGCATTGCACCGCCCCCATTTCCTCCATAGTTATGAAATTTTTACGTGTTTGGAGCTGGTAAATGGCTCTCGCTGTCTGTGTCTGTCGTCACACCAGCACCAGCCCCTGCAACAACACGGCCTGCATGGGGAAGGGGGGGCGAAGACCTTTTCAAGGGGAACTGGAGACACTTTTCTTGCTTGCCACATCTCTTGGGCTTTTGGGAGGGATCTGGCTGCCCAAATGCCAGAAATCAAAGTGAAAGGGATAAATTAGTCTTTGTGCTTCTGGCTCGCACCCTACAGCAGCATTCTGCCACTGACAGCAGCTTCTCCTGGAGCCAAGCACCGAATGGGGCTGGGGGTCAAAGCAGAGGCTGGGCTGGTGGAGCTGATAAGACTGTGCAGACCTCGGTTTGTTTCCATCGCTTCTTGGTTTTCTTTTTAAACCCAGAGCTTTGTTTGAAGGGATATTTTTACCTGAAGAGGTTGTGGGATCTCCATCCTTGGAGGTTTTGAAGACTCGGGCAGTCAAAGCCATGGGAAACCTGGCATTAGTTTTGCTTTCAGAAGGAGGTTGGATTGGAGACCTCGGGAGGATCCTTCCCACCAGCACTTCTATGAGTTGATGGTTATACTGTATTGCTTCACTAGTTAAGTAACTATTTATTTTAGTTTTTGTGCGTGTTAATAGCACAAAACACTTAAACAGTCCAAAACACCTTCCCAGGGGTCATCCAACCAAGGGGTTGCAAAGCCAAGATCCTGCTCGCTTGTTCTCCCAGGGTCCATGCAGCAGGCGAGCCGTGGGGCTGGCCAGCTCAGCACTGCACAGTGCAGGCAGGATTACGTCCCCTGGAAGCTGTCCTGAAGGGGTCACAGCCCTGGGATGTCAGCACCCACCCCACGGTGTTCCCAGTCCAGAAAGAGCCGTCAGGGCTCCTTGGGCTCTCCTTAGTGACTGCTCTGGATTGAAAGCCTCTGCCATGCTGTCATCACGGCCACATGTTCCCCTCCTGGGATTACCCTCTCGGCTATCCTGGTATCCCATTAGTGGGGCTGAGTGGTGAATTACAGCTAGGGACTGAGCTCCTGTAAAAATAACCTTTTTTTGGGTGATAATCTCTACTGACATCAGTGCCACCTTCATATATTTGTCCTTTTGGTTTTTTTATCACATTTCTGATGGAAAGTGCATACAGGACTGAGTAGGTTTTCTGTGCTTTGGAGCAGGACCGCTGTCTCTGGGATCATGTTGGTGTGTCAGAACTCGGATGTGCAGCATCTTGTGTCCTGCTCATACTTTTGCAGCCAGTGGCTGATCCTCAGGCAGGGGTGTTTTTCAAAGACCAGCTTTATTTCAAAGGAAGACTGGCCTAAAGTGCAGTACGGGTGCAGTAACTGCCCTGACCTGCAGACCGGCTGCCCCAGCCCGTGCTCGCTGTGGTTGATGAGATGGGCAATAAGCCTGACAGGACGGGGGTGTCTTGCCAGGAGAGTTGGGAGCGTGGGACACAGTGCCATCCAGTGGTCCTGCCACTGCCGGCCGTGTGGCGTGAAAATGTGGCCTGTCCATCCGTGATGTGGGCTGGGGCGCTGGGCTGCGTATGGTGCTTCCCTGGTCCCACTGCAGACAAACCTGGGCTGTGCAGTGAAGCACAGGTACCGAGCGACATGCCTGAAAACACCTTCCCGAGGCCTTGGGTGCCTGGCAGTGCCGATCGCTTGGGTGTCCCACTCGTGAGGATGCAGGAGGACAACTCTTCTGGAAGAATCACACGTGGGGGGCTGGCCCCTCACACCCCGCCTGCCCCAGCTCTTGGGGACGGAGATGCTCCAGGTGATGGAGGGGGAGCAAAATTGAAAGTTAACACTCGTATGGTTTTTGTCACTGAGGGATGGGAGCTCCCCCTGCAAGCAGACACCTCTGCACGCCACGCACCTCATCTCAGGAGCACAGAATGAGAGCGGTCTGGGGAGAAAAGGGCTTCGAGAGTGGGAGGATGAGTAGGCAGGGCAGGGAAAAATAGCAAGCACCTTTCCCAGTTGTGTGGAAGGATTTCTCCGAAGGCGGCCTTGGTCCTTGTCCGATCCTTGGGGACACAGTACCACCTGCTGGCTCAGGGAGGGATGGGACACAGGGAGGAAAATCGGCCCCGCCAGTTCGCTCTTTTCCAGCATTAGAGCAGGACCCATGTTTGCCATTCGTCCTGTCCAGCTTTAGACACCCAGGTTGCAAATTTAGCCCTCGAAGTCAGCCACCTTTCTGACTCCCAGAGAGAATCACTGACGTTCAGGCTGCAAAAGGAAGGCAATGCAAAGCCCAAAACTGAGCCCAGTTTACCAAATCTCCATGAGGAGTTTATATGGGTACAACTCTAATAATAAACTGAAAATACAAGAATTTTTTAGCTTTTAATTTGATTTCTTATTGAACTGTAGTTCAATACTAATGTTTTCAACCTCCCCCCTCGCTCTTTACCATTACATCAATGCTTCCTACCTTCCCTCTCAGCCTAAAGTTATTTCTACTCTGTTCTTTTCTGTCCATCTCAACAGTGTTTAACCTCTAAGACTCCCAGGTTCTACTCCATTTAAATTTATTTGCCTAAGAAATAGCAGATTGATCGATTTTAAGCTGTTAGCAGTTGGTTCCTGCTCTCAGAACCCTCAGGTCTAAAAGCCACGTTCACTCTTTGCTTCCTCTTAATCACTTTCTGGCCCCTGCACATTGCTGTTAGCCTTCTCCTCAGTTATTTCACAGAGCAGTTTGTGTCTTCTGGAGCGTGCAGCTGATTGCAAGAGAAAGCTCTGTGCACTCAGCTGCTGGCCCACACGATGTGGTCAGGAAGCTGTGGTTTAAAGCAAACCCAGAGGATTTAAAACACAGCTCCTAAAAGCATTTGTTAAGCTACGTGGGTTCAAATATGATCTAGGGCTTGATCCCATGCTCGGAACAAGGTCTCACTGGTTGAGGATGGGGAAGGGCCAGAACAGTCCCTGCTTGGCTTCACTCCCCGAATTTGTTTTCCTAAACGTGGCTCATTTGTCAGAATGCACTGACTATGGGATAGATGTGTGCTAAGGGCTTTGGAAACAGCCACCAAGATCCGTGTACCCAAACATTCTACAGCTTGGTGCTCACAGAGCATGGTCTACATGGACCGCTTGAATATTAATTGTGATCAACAGCTCCTGTCCATCCCTCCAAGGTACCTCCCTGGAGGCCTCTCTGAGATGTTGGCCTTTTCCTAGCACCTTAGCAAGACTGGCAGTGTTTTGGCATGACCAGGGATGGGTGACCTCCCCTCTACTCTCCTGCTTCCTCCAGGGTGCAAGGTCTACCTCGACCCTGCTCTCCTCTCCTATGAGCAATCACAGCGCTGTGCAGTCTCTGCCGACCCCTTGTTTTGACCCTGCATGCTTCGTTGTTGGATTTCAGTCTCACCAGCCCTCCTGGATGGCCCACTGTACCATTTTGTCTGGATAAGTAACACCATGGTGGCTCACTTCAAGCTGGGATGAAGAGTATCTGGTCACTCCATCTCTCTGTCCTGGACTGCAGCACAGACATAGAGTGACAGGACCCTTCCCTACCAAAGGAAGGTAGAAATCCAAGATTTCAGATCATATCAGGTCCAGACTGGGACTTAGGCTGGAAAATCCACCACTGTGTGGTGTGGGTGGGTGTGCTCACAGTGCAGTTCACAGCATCCCTCACACAGCTTCTTTTTGTGGTGAGATGCAGCCCCTTAACACACACTTCAAGGCTGCAAGCCGTCCTTCAGGTCCTCTAAAGACTCCTGCTGATGCTTCTCTTTATCTGAATTTATCATTGAATTCCCCATCAGTGTCCTCCTGCTCTGGTTGAGCTTCTGCCCATGGGACCAGGGGGTGCACGTGGCCCCTCACCACCACGGGTGACTGTGGGTCCAGCCACTGCTCCCTGGCCCCGTTGCCTCTCCAGACAAGACAACACTGGGAAGCCACTCCCCAGGACTTGAGTGGGCATTTCCAGGGGAGTTTTGCCAGTTTCCCTCCTGCCTTTCTTCTTTTCAAGTTTTGCGTAGTTCCTTTGACCTGTTCCTTGCTTTCATTTTTACCACCTTTGTAATTTGATTTTACTTTTGATCTGTTTCCCAATTTTCTTAGTTTTCTGTTTAGATTTTCACATTTGGCTCGTGCCCAGCCGTGACACTGTGCAAAAGCAGATTCCCTGGGAAAAGCACAAGAACAGAATGTGCACGTAGAGACTCTTCCCCTGAAGAATTTCCCAGACACCAAGAATTTGCAGCTCAGGGACTTCCCCAGCCCAAGGTAGTGTTGCTGGGTTTAGTAACTGTTCCTTTATCTTCCATACATCTGCATGATTTCTCCTTCAACTGCATGCAGACATTTGGTGTCTGTGACATGGTGCTCCACAGCTCTTGGTGACAACACCTTGGCTGTGTCAAGAATCACGTCCAGTGTTCGCAGGTCTTGTTTTGGGTGTGTTTTTTGTTTGATTGTTTGGTGGTTGTTGTTGTTGCTGTTGTTGCTGTTTTGATGACACCAGCTGGCTTAATTTGATGCCCCCCAAACTGTAAGTTCTTGTCCACCCTCTACCAGCCACTTGGTCTCAAGGACCTCTGTGGTATCCCCATCAGTTGTCCTTCCAAACTGAAGAACCCCAGGCTACTCATGAACTCCTTCTCTCAGTGTTCTTCTCTGTCTTTGACCAGCGTTGCTGTAACTCCCCAAAACTTCCCTAGTTCTGTTGCAGCCCGAGTTGAGATCTCACCTTGGAGCGCCATGAAATCAGACTGCTCATAGACAGCAGTCGCCGTTTCTTGCCATTCCTGTTTGCTCAGGAAGAACACGAGCCATCCAGACACATGATCTGTTGCACGTTAATAAAGCTGTAGAGCAAGGCTTAGGTCAAGAAGTACAGCAGCAGTCAGTGCTGCTGCTATTACCTGTGATGGGCTGAGGAATTATCTACTCCTTAGCTTATAACTGGTGGAAAAAGCACCATTTTCACAGGATAATGTGACACGATGGAACACGGGAGGAGACATGTGTCTCATGAAAGGAGGATGTCCATAATATGAATGCCTACACCTGAACTACTTCACTGGTTTCTAAAAAGAAACGGACAATGAGGTTCCAATACACAGAAGACTCTTAATGAAGTTGGAAGCATTTGTGCTGGCCCATCTCAAAGCTTTCTTCTGCTGAGAAAGGAAGGAGCTTTTTAATTTCTTTGTGGGCCAAGATGGGTGCATGAGCCATGGCCATTTCATGGGGTCCTGGACACCGTCTCCACAGTGTGGGCCCTTCTGCCAGGATCTCTCATCAAAACAGCGCTGGATGGATGGATTTACAACTTGGATGAAGAATGGGGTGGGTTTTGCAAAGCCCCTGGGTGGGAAAGTGTGAGTATTGTTTTTGTCACTACCCATGATCAATATCTGAGTATCAGAAATTCCTATGCAGTCAAAGTCCAGCATATATAAACACTGACTGATAACTTTTGTTTGGTTCTCATGAAGCTCTTAATATATCTTTTCTCTGAAATCTTACAATGTGTGCCTCTTTCTTGTGAATCAAATAAAGAGACAACTGAAACTCAGTTAAAAGCTCCTTGAAATGCCATAGATAAAAAGCTATGCAAACTGTAGGTATGAAGTAAGTACTAACATAGACACTTGCTCAAGTGGCTGTAGGACAGTGAATAGAGCAACAAGCAGTTGACTCAGAAAACTACCTGGTTTAGAAGAAATTTGTCCCTTGTGCCTTGACAAATGTCCCTAAAACTGCTTTCAAAACAGCACAGGTCGAATCAGCTCTGAAATAAAATAATTTAACTGCAGAGATAACTACAATGACAATATTTAACTGGAGAAATATCTACAATTACAGGCCCTGAAGCATTCCTACCAGGAGCCGGGATAAAGCAAGGTGCCAGGGCAGAGAACAACTGTTCTTCTTTCTCCAGTCTTTTATAGGTTTCACTGGCTTAGGAACTCCATGAGACAAACTGTGCCTTGGCCTTGCACGGTGCAGTGGAATGAGTGGAGAAGTTTGACCGATCTTCACCCTCACAGGTGAGAAGACTCAGGCTCTCTCAGGTCCTCTTGTTACCTTCCTACTTCCACCAATCTGTCCTTCCCCTGATGATTTGTGCCCTTATCCTCCCAAGTCCTCAGCCCTGCCTCTGACAAAGCTTGTGGCTTGGGATGAGAAAAGCAATAGGAGTGGCTGGGGTTGTCCTTCCTTAACCCGTCACCTCTCTCAGGCTTCCCTTTGCTGGCAGAATGGGACAGAATCAAGAGGGACATGGTGCCCACATGAAGACCCCATCCCGGGTATCAGGGCACCTTTCCTCCCGACAGCTCCTCGCCGTGGACACTGCCGCAGCAGGACCGCAACGTGCACGGTCAGCTGTGGCTTCACGGCCCTGGCTCTAACACCACGGAGCATGGCTGCTCCCTCCATCTGCCCTACAGTTCCCACCTCCTCCCCAGATGCTTATGGACCATTTGAAATTCCCTCCTCCACACCAGCCAGAAGGCAAAATGTCTTCTGCCAACCATAACTCTACCAATGCAAACAGATACTGTCAAAGACATGAAAATCTGGCTGTAGTTGTGGCCTCCAAACTGTATGGGAAGACCCCTTCCTCATATCAGAGGCATTTTCCAGGAGGCACAAGAGAGGTGGGACTCTGAGCACTCGAATTTGGATTCAGCAGGATGACTGCAGAGGCTGCACTGTGACCTTCTATGGCAGAGACATCAAGGCTTGGTTGTGACACTGGCGAGCATGGCACAGTGCTCCCCATGTGGTTCCACTCTCAGATTTGGGGGCAGATGGCTCCTTCTTCCCAAACTGTTCCCATGGTCTGGTGGTGTCTACTGGGGACATCTTGGCACTGTGGCTAACGACTGTATCTGAAGAATATTCTCAGGTGCAGAATTGCATTTTTTTTTTCAGCAGATACCAAATGTCCATGTTTCCTTGATGCCCAGTCTTATAACCTCTGAATGCCATCATGGTACCAAGAATTCAGTCAAGAAATGAGAAGATTGTAAAAAACAGCCCCCATTCCCAGTCATTCCTATACAATTTGGTGAAAAATAGGATCAAAAGATATCCTTATGCAAACACCCTTAAATGGTGGTAACGAAGTCAGCAAGTCTCTGTGTCACAGCTAATGAGCCCTGTCAAGAACAGAAAAGAAAGAGCTTCTCAGAGAGGGCAGGCAAAATTGGACTTTGCTGCTCCTTGAATATTTGGGCAACAAGGTTGAGTCAGGAGGCTGCAGCAGAGCAGGCTCAGAGGGATGGCCATGGGGATTCAGTGGTGTCCTAGGACAGTGAGGAGCACCAGATGTTGGGGACCTCTGTAAGAGGTGAAGAGAGTTCAGAGGTGAAGGCTGTGTGCCTATCCAGAGCACTGCCACATTTGTGTCTCCATGGTCCTGTGATTTTATGGGAGTGTTTCCAGAGCATGGCAGTTGCATCTTCCCAATATTTGTCCCAGTGGCCACTATTGTGTTCTGCAAATTTGTTGCTAAGTTCTACTATGAAAGTTTGTGTAATTGCACTTGGGAGGATCAGCGTGGGCATTAAACAATCCTTCCCCTGGAGGATCGGACATCCATAGGACAAGTACCCGGAGAGGTGTGGAGATCTGCGCTCTTGGAGGTCTGCAGGTCTTAGCTGGACAAAGTCACAGCCATCCTTATGTAGATTTGACAACAGCCTGTCTCATACAGGAGGTTGGTCTGAACACCTACAAAGGATCCCTCCGACCAAAATTTCTATGAGATATCTGCTTGTACAATGTGTGTTTGGTTACACACGTCTGTGGGAGTGTGCTCCATGCCGTGTGTTGAGATCTACCTGCAATGTCTATGAACATTGGAGCCATTGGCAGTAAGCTCAAGCAGAATGCTGGGTGCTCGGGCACAGCGGGTGCCTCCTCACCTTTTCCTTAACCCATCGGTTCACTTCCCCGCACAAGCAGCTGCCCGCAGCCATGCTGCACCCCCAGAGAATCACAGAATCATTAAGGTTGGAAGAGACCTCTAAGATCAAGTCCAACAATCAACCCAACCCCACCATGGCCACTAAACACTGTCCTGAAGTGCCACATCCACGTCTTTTGAACATCTCCAGGGATGGTGACTCCACCACCTCATTGAGCAGTGGAAAGGCTTGGAAA